>NW_026701491.1:0-71648 GCF_030435755.1 Ochotona princeps | reverse complement strand
CGCATGTGGAGCATTCGTTTGTGTGGGATGCTCTACCAGGTTCATGTCCTAGATAATGCACTCAAAGGGCACTAAACATAGAGTGTGAAAACTGAGTTTCCTTGAGAGCTGCTTGGAAGCCTGATGGTGTGTGAAGTTAGTGAGCCAAATGGAGTTGTTCTCCCACAAGAACCACTCGGCTGATCCTTCTTCAATATGCCCTTCACCAACATGCAGTGTTTCCTTGATTGAATTAGCTCTCACACCAATATTTGCGTCTAGAGCCTTTGCATTGAGGGCTATCTGAAAACGGCTGTGGCGCTGAAGTTGCCTGTGAATGTGGAGTTGGTGGCATGTGAAACCCGCATGTGGAGCATTCGTTTGTGTGGGATGCTCGACCAAGCTTCATTTCAGTCCTAGGCACACAAAGGGCACTAAGCATAGAGTGTGAAAACTGAGTTTCCTTGAGAGCTGCTTGGAAGCCTGATGGTGTGTGAAGTTAGGGAGCCAAATGGAGTTGTTCTCCCACAAGAACCACTCGGCTGATCCTTCTTCAATATGCCCTTCACCAACATGCAGTGTTTCCTTGATTGAATTAGCTCTCACACCAATATTTGCGTCTAGAGCCTTTGCATTGAGGGCGATCTGAAAACGGCTGTGGCGCTGAAGTTGCCTGTGAATGTGGAGTTGGTGACATGTGAAACCCGCATGTGGAGCATTCGTTTGTGTGGGATGCTCTACCAGGTTCATTCCTATTAATGCACTCAAAGGGCACTAAGCATAGAGTGTGAAAACTGAGTTTCCTTGAGAGCTGCTTGGAAGCCGGATGATGTTGTGTGAAGTTAGGGAGCCAAATGGAGTTGTTCTCCCACAAGAACCACTCGGCTGATCCTTCTTCAATATGCCCTTCACCAACATGCAGTGTTTCCTTGATTGAATTAGCTCTCACACCAATATTTGCGTCTAGAGCCCTTTGCATTGAGGGCTATCTGAAAACGGCTGTGGCGCTGAAGTTGCCTGTGAATGTGGAGTTGGTGGCATGTGAAACCCGCATGTGGAGCATTCGTTTGTGTGGGATGCTGACCAAGCTTCATTTCAGTCCTAGGCACACAAAGGGCACTAAGCATGGAGTGTGAAAACTGAGTTTCCTTGAGAGCTGCTTGGAAGCCTGATGGTGTGTGAAGTTAGTGAGCCAAATGGAGTTGTTCTCCCACAAGAACCACTCGGCTGATCCTTCTTCAATATGCCCTTCACCAACATGCAGTGTTTCCTTGATTGAATTAGCTCTCACACCAATATTTGCTTCTAGAGCCTTTGCATTGAGGGCGATCTGAAAAAGGCTGTGGCGCTGAAGTTGCCTGTGAATGTGGAGTTGGTGGCATGTGAAACCCGCATGTGGAGCATTCGTTTGTGTGGGATGCTCTACCAGGTTCATTCCTATTAATGCACTCAAAGGGCACTAAGCATAGAGTGTGAAAACTGAGTTTCCTTGAGAGCTGCTTGGAAGCCTGATGGTGTGTGAAGTTAGGGAGCCAAATGGAGTTGTTCTCCCACAAGAACCACTCGGCTGATCCTTCTTCAATATGCCCTTCACCAACATGCAGTGTTTCCTTGATTGAATTAGCTCTCACACCAATATTTGCGTCTAGAGCCTTTGCATTGAGGGCTATCTGAAAACGGCTGTGGCGCTGAAGTTGCCTGTGAATGTGGAGTTGGTGGCATGTGAAACCCGCATGTGGAGCATTCGTTTGTGTGGGATGCTGACCAAGCTTCATTTCAGTCCTAGGCACACAAAGGGCACTAAGCATGGAGTGTGAAAACTGAGTTTCCTTGAGAGCTGCTTGGAAGCCTGATGGTGTGTGAAGTTAGTGAGCCAAATGGAGTTGTTCTCCCACAAGAACCACTCGGCTGATCCTTCTTCAATATGCACTTCACCAACATGCAGTGTTTCCTTGATTGAATTAGCTCTCACACCAATATTTGCGTCTAGAGCCTTTGCATTGAGGGCTATCTGAAAACGGCTGTGGCGCTGAAGTTGCCTGTGAATGTGGAGTTGGTGGCATGTGAAACCCGCATGTGGAGCATTCGTTTGTGTGGGATGCTCTACAGGTTCATTCCTAGATAATGCACTCAAAGGGCACTAAACATAGAGTGTGAAAACTGAGTTTCCTTGAGAGCTGCTTGGAAGCCTGATGGGTGTGTGAAGTTAGTGAGCCAAATGGAGTTGTTCTCCCACAAGAACCACTCGGCTGATCCTTCTTCAATATGCCCTTCACCAACATGCAGTGTTTCCTTGATTGAATTAGCTCTCACACCAATATTTGCGTCTAGAGCCTTTGCATTGAGGGCTATCTGAAAACGGCTGTGGCGCTGAAGTTGCCTGTGAATGTGGAGTTGGTGGCATGTGAAACCCGCATGTGGAGCATTCGTTTGTGTGGGATGCTCTACCAGGTTCATTCGTAGATAATGCACCCAAAGGGCACTAAACATAGAGTGTGAAAACTGAGTTTCCTTGAGAGCTGCTTGGAAGCCTGATGGTGTGTGAAGTTCGTGAGCCAAATGGAGTTGTTCTCCCACAAGAACCACTCGGCTGATCCTTCTTCAATATGCCCCTTCACCAACATGCAGTGTTTCCTTGATTGAATTAGCTCTCACACCAATATTTGCGTCTAGAGCCTTTGCATTGTGGGCTATCTGCAAACGGCTGTGGCGCTGAAGTTGCCTGTGAATGTGGAGTTGGTGGCATGTGAAACCCGCATGTGGAGCATTCGTTTGTGTGGGATGCTCTACCAGGTTCATTCCTAGATAATGCACTCAAAGGGCACTAAACATAGAGTGTGAAAACTGAGTTTCCTTGAGAGCTGCTTGGAAGCCTGATGGTGTGTGAAGTTAGGGAGCCAAATGGAGTTGTTCTCCCACAAGAACCACTCGGCTGATCCTTCTTCAATATGCCCTTCACCAACATGCAGTGTTTCCTTGATTGAATTAGCTCTCACACCAATATTTGCGTCTAGAGCCTTTGCATTGAGGGCTATCTGAAAACGGCTGTGGCGCTGAAGTTGCCTGTGAATGTGGAGTTGGTGGCATGTGAAACCCGCATGTGGAGCATTCGTTTATGTGGGATGCTGACCAAGCTTCATTTCAGTCCTAGGCACACAAAGGGCACTAAGCATAGAGTGTGAAAACTGAGTTTCCTTGAGAGCTGCTTGGAAGCCTGATGGTGTGTGAAGTTAGGGAGCCAAATGGAGTTGTTCTCCCACAAGAACCACTCGGCTGATCCTTCTTCAATATGCCCTTCACCAACATGCAGTGTTTCCTTGATTGAATTAGCTCTCACACCAATATTTGCGTCTAGAGCCTTTGCATTGAGGGCGATCTGAAAACGGCTGTGGCGCTGAAGTTGCCTGTGAATGTGGAGTTGGTGGCATGTGAAACCCGCATGTTTAGCATTCGTTTGTGTGGGATGCTCTACCAGGTTCATTCCTATTAATGCACTCAAAGGGCACTAAGCATAGAGTGTGAAAACTGAGTTTCCTTGAGAGCTGCTTGGAAGCCGGATGTTGTGTGAAGTTAGGGAGCCAAATGGAGTTGTTCTCCCACAAGAACCACTCGGCTGATCCTTCTTCAATATGCCCTTCACCAACATGCAGTGTTTCCTTGATTGAATTAGCTCTCACACCAATATTTGCGTCTAGAGCTTTGCATTGAGGGCTATCTGAAAACGGCTGTGGCGCTGAAGTTGCCTGTGAATGTGGAGTTGGTGGCATGTGAAACCCGCATGTGGAGCATTCGTTTGTGTGGGATGCTGACCAAGCTTCATTTCAGTCCTAGGCACACAAAGGGCACTAAACATAGAGTGTGAAAACTGAGTTTCCTTGAGAGCTGCTTGGAAGCCTGGTGGTGTGTGAAGTTAGTGAGACAAATGGAGTTGTTCTCCCACAAGAACCACTCGGCTGATCCTTCTTCAATATGCCCTTCACCAACATGCAGTGTTTCCTTGATTGAATTAGCTCTCACACCAATATTTGCGTCTAGAGCCTTTGCATTGAGGGCTATCTGAAAACGGCTGTGGCGCTGAAGTTGCCTGTGAATGTGGAGTTGGTGGCATGTGAAACCCGCATGTGGAGCATTCATTCGTTTATGTGGGATGCTGACCAAGCTTCATTTCAGTCCTAGCCACACAAAGGGCACTAAGTATAGAGTGTGAAAACTGAGTTTCCTTGAGAGCTGCTTGGAAGCCTGATGGTGTGTGAAGTTAGTGAGCCAAATGGAGTTGTTCTCCCACAAGAACCACTCGGCTGATCCTTCTTCAATATGCCCTTCACCAACATGCAGTGTTTCCTTGATTGAATTAGCTCTCACACCAATATTTGCGTCTAGAGCCTTTGCATTGAGGGCTATCTGAAAACGGCTGTGGCGCTGAAGTTGCCTGTGAATGTGGAGTTGGTGGCATGTGAAACCCGCATGTGGAGCATTCGTTTGTGTGGGATGCTGACCAAGCTTCATTTCAGTCCTAGGCACACAAAGGGCACTAAGCATAGAGTGTGAAAACTGAGTTTCCTTGAGAGCTGCTTGGAAGCCTGATGGTGTGTGAAGTTAGTGAGCCAAATGGAGTTGTTCTCCCACAAGAACCACTCAGCTGATCCTTCTTCAATATGCCCTTCACCAACATGCAGTGTTTCCTTGATTGAATTAGCTCTCACACCAATATTTGCGTCTAGAGCCTTTGCATTGAGGGCGATCTGAAAACGGCTGTGGCGCTGAAGTTGCCTGTGAATCTGGAGTTGGTGGCATGTGAAACCCGCATGTGGAGCATTCGTTTGTGTGGGATGCTCTACCAGGTTCATTCCTATTAATGCACTCAAAGGGCACTAAGCATAGAGTGTGAAAACTGAGTTTCCTTGAGAGCTGCTTGGAAGCCTGATGGTGTGTGAAGTTCGTGAGCCAAATGGAGTTGTTCTCCCACAAGAACCACTCGGCTGATCCTTCTTCAATATGCCCTTCACCAACATGCAGTGTTTCCTTGATTGAATTAGCTCTCACACCAATATTTGCGTCTAGAGCCTTTGCATTGAGGGCTATCTGAAAACGGCTGTGGCGCTGAAGTTGCCTGTGAATGTGGAGTTGGTGGCATGTGAAACCCGCATGTGGAGCATTCGTTTGTGTGGGATGCTGACCAAGCTTCATTTCAGTCCTAGGCACACAAAGGGCACTAAGCATGGAGTGTGAAAACTGAGTTTCCTTGAGAGCTGCTTGGAAGCCTGATGGTGTGTGAAGTTAGTGAGCCAAATGGAGTTGTTCTCCCACAAGAACCACTCGGCTGATCCTTCTTCAATATGCCCTTCACCAACATGCAGTGTTTCCTTGATTGAATTAGCTCTCACACCAATATTTGCGTCTAGAGCCTTTGCATTGAGGGCTATCTGCAAACGGCTGTGGCGCTGAAGTTGCCTGTGAATGTGGAGTTGGTGGCATGTGAAACCCGCATGTGGAGCATTCGTTTGTGTGGGATGCTCTACCAGGTTCATTCCTAGATAATGCACTCAAAGGGCACTAAACATAGAGTGTGAAAACTGAGTTTCCTTGAGAGCTGCTTGGAAGCCTGATGGTGTGTGAAGTTAGTGAGCCAAATGGAGTTGTTCTCCCACAAGAACCACTCGGCTGATCCTTCTTCAATATGCCCTTCACCAACATGCAGTGTTTCCTTGATTGAATTAGCTCTCACACCAATATTTGCGTCTAGAGCCTTTGCATTGAGGGCTATCTGAAAACGGCTGTGGCGCTGAAGTTGCCTGTGAATGTGGAGTTGGTGGCATGTGAAACCCGCATGTGGAGCATTCGTTTGTGTGGGATGCTCTACCAGGTTCATTCGTAGATAATGCACCCAAAGGGCACTAAACATAGAGTGTGAAAACTGAGTTTCCTTGAGAGCTGCTTGGAAGCCTGATGGTGTGTGAAGTTAGTGAGCCAAATGGAGTTGTTCTCCCACAAGAACCACTCGGCTGATCCTTCTTCAATATGCACTTCACCAACATGCAGTGTTTCCTTGATTGAATTAGCTCTCACACCAATATTTGCGTCTAGAGCCTTTGCATTGAGGGCGATCTGAAAACGGCTGTGGCGCTGAAGTTGCCTGTGAATGTGGAGTTGGTGGCATGTGAAACCCGCATGTTTAGCATTCGTTTGTGTGGGATGCTCTACCAGGTTCATTCCTATTAATGCACTCAAAGGGCACTAAGCATAGAGTGTGAAAACTGAGTTTCCTTGAGAGCTGCTTGGAAGCCGGATGTTGTGTGAAGTTAGGGAGCCAAATGGAGTTGTTCTCCCACAAGAACCACTCGGCTGATCCTTCTTCAATATGCCCTTCACCAACATGCAGTGTTTCCTTGATTGAATTAGCTCTCACACCAATATTTGCGTCTAGAGCCTTTGCATTGAGGGCTATCTGAAAACGGCTGTGGCGCTGAAGTTGCCTGTGAATGTGGAGTTGGTGGCATGTGAAACCCGCATGTGGAGCATTCGTTTGTGTGGGATGCTGACCAAGCTTCATTTCAGTCCTAGGCACACAAAGGGCACTAAACATAGAGTGTGAAAACTGAGTTTCCTTGAGAGCTGCTTGGAAGCCTGGTGGTGTGTGAAGTTAGTGAGACAAATGGAGTTGTTCTCCCACAAGAACCACTCGGCTGATCCTTCTTCAATATGCCCTTCACCAACATGCAGTGTTTCCTTGATTGAATTAGCTCTCACACCAATATTTGCGTCTAGAGCCTTTGCATTGAGGGCTATCTGAAAACGGCTGTGGCGCTGAAGTTGCCTGTGAATGTGGAGTTGGTGGCATGTGAAACCCGCATGTGGAGCATTCGTTTGTGTGGGATGCTGACCAAGCTTCATTTCAGTCCTAGCCACACAAAGGGCACTAAGTATAGAGTGTGAAAACTGAGTTTCCTTGAGAGCTGCTTGGAAGCCTGATGGTGTGTGAAGTTAGTGAGCCAAATGGAGTTGTTCTCCCACAAGAACCACTCGGCTGATCCTTCTTCAATATGCCCTTCACCAACATGCAGTGTTTCCTTGATTGAATTAGCTCTCACACCAATATTTGCGTCTAGAGCCTTTGCATTGAGGGCTATCTGAAAACGGCTGTGGCGCTGAAGTTGCCTGTGAATGTGGAGTTGGTGGCATGTGAAACCCGCATGTGGAGCATTCGTTTGTGTGGGATGCTGACCAAGCTTCATTTCAGTCCTAGGCACACAAAGGGCACTAAGCATAGAGTGTGAAAACTGAGTTTCCTTGAGAGCTGCTTGGAAGCCTGATGGTGTGTGAAGTTAGTGAGCCAAATGGAGTTGTTCTCCCACAAGAACCACTCAGCTGATCCTTCTTCAATATGCCCTTCACCAACATGCAGTGTTTCCTTGATTGAATTAGCTCTCACACCAATATTTGCGTCTAGAGCCTTTGCATTGAGGGCGATCTGAAAACGGCTGTGGCGCTGAAGTTGCCTGTGAATCTGGAGTTGGTGGCATGTGAAACCCGCATGTGGAGCATTCGTTTGTGTGGGATGCTCTACCAGGTTCATTCCTATTAATGCACTCAAAGGGCACTAAGCATAGAGTGTGAAAACTGAGTTTCCTTGAGAGCTGCTTGGAAGCCTGATGGTGTGTGAAGTTAGGGAGCCAAATGGAGTTGTTCTCCCACAAGAACCACTCGGCTGATCCTTCTTCAATATGCCCTTCACCAACATGCAGTGTTTCCTTGATTGAATTAGCTCTCACACCAATATTTGCGTCTAGAGCCTTTGCATTGAGGGCTATCTGAAAACGGCTGTGGCGCTGAAGTTGCCTGTGAATGTGGAGTTGGTGGCATGTGAAACCCGCATGTGGAGCATTCGTTTGTGTGGGATGCTGACCAAGCTTCATTTCAGTCCTAGGCACACAAAGGGCACTAAGCATGGAGTGTGAAAACTGAGTTTCCTTGAGAGCTGCTTGGAAGCCTGATGGTGTGTGAAGTTAGTGAGCCAAATGGAGTTGTTCTCCCACAAGAACCACTCGGCTGATCCTTCTTCAATATGCCCTTCACCAACATGCAGTGTTTCCTTGATTGAATTAGCTCTCACACCAATATTTGCGTCTAGAGCCTTTGCATTGAGGGCTATCTGCAAACGGCTGTGGCGCTGAAGTTGCCTGTGAATGTGGAGTTGGTGGCATGTGAAACCCGCATGTGGAGCATTCGTTTGTGTGGGATGCTCTACCAGGTTCATTCCTAGATAATGCACTCAAAGGGCACTAAACATAGAGTGTGAAAACTGAGTTTCCTTGAGAGCTGCTTGGAAGCCTGATGGTGTGTGAAGTTAGTGAGCCAAATGGAGTTGTTCTCCCACAAGAACCACTCGGCTGATCCTTCTTCAATATGCCCTTCACCAACATGCAGTGTTTCCTTGATTGAATTAGCTCTCACACCAATATTTGCGTCTAGAGCCTTTGCATTGAGGGCTATCTGAAAACGGCTGTGGCGCTGAAGTTGCCTGTGAATGTGGAGTTGGTGGCATGTGAAACCCGCATGTGGAGCATTCGTTTGTGTGGGATGCTCTACCAGGTTCATTCGTAGATAATGCACCCAAAGGGCACTAAACATAGAGTGTGAAAACTGAGTTTCCTTGAGAGCTGCTTGGAAGCCTGATGGTGTGTGAAGTTAGTGAGCCAAATGGAGTTGTTCTCCCACAAGAACCACTCGGCTGATCCTTCTTCAATATGCCCTTCACCAACATGCAGTGTTTCCTTGATTGAATTAGCTCTCACACCAATATTTGCGTCTAGAGCCTTTGCATTGTGGGCTATCTGCAAACGGCTGTGGCGCTGAAGTTGCCTGTGAATGTGGAGTTGGTGGCATGTGAAACCCGCATGTGGAGCATTCGTTTGTGTGGGATGCTCTACCAGGTTCATTCCTAGATAATGCACTCAAAGGGCACTAAACATAGAGTGTGAAAACTGAGTTTCCTTGAGAGCTGCTTGGAAGCCTGATGGTGTGTGAAGTTAGGGAGCCAAATGGAGTTGTTCTCCCACAAGAACCACTCGGCTGATCCTTCTTCAATATGCCCTTCACCAACATGCAGTGTTTCCTTGATTGAATTAGCTCTCACACCAATATTTGCGTCTAGAGCCTTTGCATTGAGGGCTATCTGAAAACGGCTGTGGCGCTGAAGTTGCCTGTGAATGTGGAGTTGGTGGCATGTGAAACCCGCATGTGGAGCATTCGTTTATGTGGGATGCTGACCAAGCTTCATTTCAGTCCTAGGCACACAAAGGGCACTAAGCATAGAGTGTGAAAACTGAGTTTCCTTGAGAGCTGCTTGGAAGCCTGATGGTGTGTGAAGTTAGGGAGCCAAATGGAGTTGTTCTCCCACAAGAACCACTCGGCTGATCCTTCTTCAATATGCACTTCACCAACATGCAGTGTTTCCTTGATTGAATTAGCTCTCACACCAATATTTGCGTCTAGAGCCTTTGCATTGAGGGCTATCTGCAAACGGCTGTGGCGCTGAAGTTGCCTGTGAATGTGGAGTTGGTGGCATGTGAAACCCGCATGTGGAGCATTCGTTTGTGTGGGATGCTCTACCAGGTTCATTCCTAGATAATGCACTCAAAGGGCACTAAACATAGAGTGTGAAAACTGAGTTTCCTTGAGAGCTGCTTGGAAGCCTGATGGTGTGTGAAGTTAGTGAGCCAAATGGAGTTGTTCTCCCACAAGAACCACTCGGCTGATCCTTCTTCAATATGCCCTTCACCAACATGCAGTGTTTCCTTGACTGAATTAGCTCTCACACCAATATTTGCGTCTAGAGCCTTTGCATTGAGGGCTATCTGAAAACGGCTGTGGCGCTGAAGTTGCCTGTGAATGTGGAGTTGGTGGCATGTGAAACCCGCATGTGGAGCATTCGTTTGTGTGGGATGCTCTACCAGGTTCATTCGTAGATAATGCACCCAAAGGGCACTAAACATAGAGTGTGAAAACTGAGTTTCCTTGAGAGCTGCTTGGAAGCCTGATGGTGTGTGAAGTTAGTGAGCCAAATGGAGTTGTTCTCCCACAAGAACCACTCGGCTGATCCTTCTTCAATATGCCCTTCACCAACATGCAGTGTTTCCTTGATTGAATTAGCTCTCACACCAATATTTGCGTCTAGAGCCTTTGCATTGTGGGCTATCTGCAAACGGCTGTGGCGCTGAAGTTGCCTGTGAATGTGGAGTTGGTGGCATGTGAAACCCGCATGTGGAGCATTCGTTTGTGTGGGATGCTCTACCAGGTTCATTCCTAGATAATGCACTCAAAGGGCACTAAACATAGAGTGTGAAAACTGAGTTTCCTTGAGAGCTGCTTGGAAGCCTGATGGTGTGTGAAGTTAGGGAGCCAAATGGAGTTGTTCTCCACAAGAACCACTCGGCTGATCCTTCTTCAATATGCCCTTCACCAACATGCAGTGTTTCCTTGATTGAATTAGCTCTCACACCAATATTTGCGTCTAGAGCCTTTGCATTGAGGGCGATCTGAAAACGGCTGTGGCGCTGAAGTTGCCTGTGAATGTGGAGTTGGTGGCATGTGAAACCCGCATGTGGAGCATTCGTTTGTGTGGGATGCTCTACCAGGTTCATTCCTATTAATGCACTCAAAGGGCACTAAGCATAGAGTGTGAAAACTGAGTTTCCTTGAGAGCTGCTTGGAAGCCGGATGTTGTGTGAAGTTAGGGAGCCAAATGGAGTTGTTCTCCCACAAGAACCACTCGGCTGATCCTTCTTCAATATGCCCTTCACCAACATGCAGTGTTTCCTTGATTGAATTAGCTCTCACACCAATATTTGCGTCTAGAGCCTTTGCATTGAGGGCTATCTGAAAACGGCTGTGGCGCTGAAGTTGCCTGTGAATGTGGAGTTGGTGGCATGTGAAACCCGCATGTGGAGCATTCGTTTGTGTGGGATGCTGACCAAGCTTCATTTCAGTCCTAGGCACACAAAGGGCACTAAGCATGGAGTGTGAAAACTGAGTTTCCTTGAGAGCTGCTTGGAAGCCTGATGGTGTGTGAAGTTAGTGAGCCAAATGGAGTTGTTCTCCCACAAGAACCACTCGGCTGATCCTTCTTCAATATGCACTTCACCAACATGCAGTGTTTCCTTGATTGAATTAGCTCTCACACCAATATTTGCGTCTAGAGCCTTTGCATTGAGGGCTATCTGCAAACGGCTGTGGCGCTGAAGTTGCCTGTGAATGTGGAGTTGGTGGCATGTGAAACCCGCATGTGGAGCATTCGTTTGTGTGGGATGCTCTACCAGGTTCATTCCTAGATAATGCACTCAAAGGGCACTAAACATAGAGTGTGAAAACTGAGTTTCCTTGAGAGCTGCTTGGAAGCCTGATGGTGTGTGAAGTTAGGGAGCCAAATGGAGTTGTTCTCCCACAAGAACCACTCGGCTGATCCTTCTTCAATATGCCCTTCACCAACATGCAGTGTTTCCTTGATTGAATTAGCTCTCACACCAATATTTGCGTCTAGATCCTTTGCATTGAGGGCTATCTGAAAACGGCTGTGGCGCTGAAGTTGCCTGTGAATGTGGAGTTGGTGGCATGTTAAACCCGCATGTGGAGCATTCGTTTATGTGGGATGCTGACCAAGCTTCATTTCAGTCCTATGCACACAAAGGGCACTAAGCATAGAGTGTGAAAACTGAGTTTCCTTGAGAGCTGCTTGGAAGCCTGATGGTGTGTGAAGTTAGGGAGCCAAATGGAGTTGTTCTCCCACAAGAACCACTCGGCTGATCCTTCTTCAATATGCCCTTCACCAACATGCAGTGTTTCCTTGATTGAATTAGCTCTCACACCAATATTTGCGTCTAGAGCCTTTGCATTGAGGGCGATCTGAAAACGGCTGTGGCGCTGAAGTTGCCTGTGAATGTGGAGTTGGTGGCATGTGAAACCCGCATGTGGAGCATTCGTTTGTGTGGGATGCTCTACCAGGTTCATTCCTATTAATGCACTCAAAGGGCACTAAGCATAGAGTGTGAAAACTGAGTTTCCTTGAGAGATGCTTGGAAGCCGGATGTTGTGTGAAGTTAGGGAGCCAAATGGAGTTGTTCTCCCACAAGAACCACTCGGCTGATCCTTCTTCAATATGCCCTTCACCAACATGCAGTGTTTCCTTGATTGAATTAGCTCTCACACCAATATTTGCGTCTAGAGCCTTTGCATTGAGGGCTATCTGAAAACGGCTGTGGCGCTGAAGTTGCCTGTGAATGTGGAGTTGGTGGCATGTGAAACCCGCATGTGGAGCATTCGTTTGTGTGGGATGCTGACCAAGCTTCATTTCAGTCCTAGGCACACAAAGGGCACTAAGCATGGAGTGTGAAAACTGAGTTTCCTTGAGAGCTGCTTGGAAGCCTGATGGTGTGTGAAGTTAGTGAGCCAAATGGAGTTGTTCTCCCACAAGAACCACTCGGCTGATCCTTCTTCAATATGCACTTCACCAACATGCAGTGTTTCCTTGATTGAATTAGCTCTCACACCAATATTTGCGTCTAGAGCCTTTGCATTGAGGGCGATCTGAAAAAGGCTGTGGCGCCTGAAGTTGCCTGTGAATGTGGAGTTGGTGGCATGTGAAACCCGCATGTGGAGCATTCGTTTGTGTGGGATGCTCTACCAGGTTCATTCCTAGATAATGCACTCAAAGGGCACTAAGCATAGAGTGTGAAAACTGAGTTTCCTTGAGAGCTGCTTGGAAGCCTGATGGTGTGTGAAGTTAGTGAGCCAAATGGAGTTGTTCTCCCACAAGAACCACTCGGCTGATCCTTCTTCAATATGCCCTTCACCCACATGCAGTGTTTCCTTGATTGAATTAGCTCTCACACCAATATTTGCGTCTAGAGCCTTTGCATTGAGGGCTATCTGAAAACAGCTGTGGCGCTGAAGTTGCCTGTGAATGTGGAGTTGGTGGCATGTGAAACCCGCATGTGGAGCATTCGTTTGTGTGGGATGCTGACCAAGCTTCATTTCAGTCCTAGGCACACAAAGGGCACTAAGCATAGAGTGTGAAAACTGAGTTTCCTTGAGAGCTGCTTGGAAGCCTGATGGTGTGTGAAGTTAGGGAGCCAAATGGAGTTGTTCTCCCACAAGAACCACTCGGCTGATCCTTCTTCAATATGCCCTTCACCAACATGCAGTGTTTCCTTGATTGAATTAGCTCTCACACCAATATTTGCGTCTAGAGCCTTTGCATTGAGGGCTATCTGAAAACGGCTGTGGCGCTGAAGTTGCCTGTGAATGTGGAGTTGGTGGCATGTGAAACCCGCATGTGGAGCATTCGTTTGTGTGGGATGCTCTACCAGGTTCATTCCTAGATAATGCACTCAAAGGGCACTAAGCATAGAGTGTGAAAACTGAGTTTCCTTGAGAGCTGCTTGGAAGCCTGATGGTGTGTGAAGTTAGGGAGCCAAATGGAGTTGTTCTCCCACAAGAACCACTCGGCTGATCCTTCTTCAATATGCCCTTCACCAACATGCAGTGTTTCCTTGATTGAATTAGCTCTCACACCAATATTTGCGTCTAGAGCCTTTGCATTGAGGGCTATCTGAAAACGGCTGTGGCGCTGAAGTTGCCTGTGAATGTGGAGTTGGTGGCATGTGAAACCCGCATGTGGAGCATTCGTTTGTGTGGGATGCTCTACCAGGTTCTTTCCTAGATAATGCACTCAAAGGGCACTAAGCATAGAGTGTGAAACTGAGTTTCCTTGAGAGCTGCTTGGAAGCCTGATGGTGTGTGAAGTTAGGGAGCCAAATGGAGTTGTTCTCCCACAAGAACCACTCGGCTGATCCTTCTTCAATATGCCCTTGACCAACATGCAGTGTTTCCTTGATTGAATTAGCTCTCACACCAATATTTGCGTCTAGAGCCTTTGCATTGAGGGCTATCTGAAAACGGCTGTGGTGCTGAAGTTGCCTGTGAATGTGGAGTTGGTGGCATGTGAAACCCGCATGTGGAGCATTCGTTTGTGTGGGATGCTGACCAAGCTTCATTTCAGTCCTAGCCACACAAAGAGCACTAAGCATAGAGTGTGAAAACTGAGTTTCCTTGAGAGCTGCTTGGAAGCCTGATGGTGTGTGAAGTTAGGGAGCCAAATGGAGTTGTTCTCCCACAAGAACCACTCGGCTGATCCTTCTTCAATATGCCCTTCACCAACATGCAGTGTTTCCTTGATTGAATTAGCTCTCACACCAATATTTGCGTCTAGAGCCTTTGCATTGAGGGCTATCTGAAAACGGCTGTGGCGCTGAAGTTGCCTGTGAATGTGGAGTTGGTGGCATGTGAAACCCGCATGTGGAGCATTCGTTTGTGTGGGATGCTCTACCAGGTTCATTCCTAGATAATGCACTCAAAGGGCACTAAGCATAGAGTGTGAAAACTGAGTTTCCTTGAGAGCTGCTTGGAAGCCTGATGGTGTGTGAAGTTAGTGAGCCAAATGGAGTTGTTCTCCCACAAGAACCACTCGGCTGATCCTTCTTCAATATGCCCTTCACCAACATGCAGTGTTTCCTTGATTGAATTAGCTCTCACACCAATATTTGCATCTAGAGCCTTTGCATTGAGGGCTATCTGAAAACGGCTGTGGCGCTGAAGTTGCCTGTGAATGTGGAGTTGGTGGCATGTGAAACCCGCATGTGGAGCATTCGTTTGTGTGGGATGCTCTACCAGGTTCATTTCAGTCCTAGCCATACAAAGGGCACTAAGCATAGAGTGTGAAAACTGAGTTTCCTTGAGAGCTGCTTGGAAGCCTGATGGTGTGTGAAGTTAGTGAGCCAAATTGAGTTGTTCTCCCACAAGAACCACTCGGCTGATCCTTCTTCAATATGCCCTTCACCAACATGCAGTGTTTCCTTGATTGAATTAGCTCTCACACCAATATTTGCGTCTAGAGCCTTTGCATTGAGGGCTATCTGAAAACGGCTGTGGCGCTGAAGTTGCCTGTGAATGTGGAGTTGGTGGCATGTGAAACCCGCATGTGAAGCATTGCTTTGTGTGGGATGCTCTACCAGGTTCATTCCTAGATAATGAACTCAAAGTGCACTAAGCATAGAGTGTGGAAACTGAGTTTCCTTGAGAGCTGCTTGGAAGCCTGATGGTGTGTGAAGTTAGTGAGCCAAATGGAGTTGTTCTCCCACAAGAACCACTCAGCTGATCCTTCTTCAATATGCCCTTCACCAACATGCAGTGTTTCCTTGATTGAATTAGCTCTCACACCAATATTTGCGTCTAGAGCCTTTGCATTGAGGGCTATCTGAAAACGGCTGTGGCGCTGAAGTTGCCTGTGAATGTGGAGTTGGTGGCATGTGAAACCCGCATGTGGAGCATTCGTTTGTGTGGGATGCTGACCAAGCTTCATTTCAGTCCTAGCCACACAAAGAGCACTAAGCATAGAGTGTGAAAACTGAGTTTCCTTGAGAGCTGCTTGGAAGCCTGATGGTGTGTGAAGTTAGGGAGCCAAATGGAGTTGTTCTCCCACAAGAACCACTCGGCTGATCCTTCTTCAATATGCCCTTCACCAACATGCAGTGTTTCCTTGATTGAATTAGCTCTCACACCAATATTTGCGTCTAGATCCTTTGCATTGAGGGCTATCTGAAAACGGCTGTGGCGCTGAAGTTGCCTGTGAATGTGGAGTTGGTGGCATGTGAAACCCGCATGTGGAGCATTCATTTGTGTGGGATGCTGACCAAGCTTCATTTCAGTCCTAGGCACACAAAGGGCACTAAGCATATAGTGTGAAAACTGAGTTTCCTTGAGAGCTGCTTGGAAGCCTGATGGTGTGTGAAGTTAGGGAGCCAAATGGAGTTGTTCTCCCACAAGAACCACTCGGCTGATCCTTCTTCAATATGCCCTTCACCAACATGCAGTGTTTCCTTGATTGAATTAGCTCTCACACCAATATTTGCGTCTAGAGCCTTTGCATTGAGGGCGATCTGAAAACGGCTGTGGCGCTGAAGTTGCCTGTGAATGTGGAGTTGGTGGCATGTGAAACCCGCATGTGGAACATTCGTTTGTGTGGGATGCTCTACCAGGTTCATTTCAGTCCTAGCCATAAAGAGGGCACTAAACATAGAGTGTGAAAACTGAGTTTCCTTGAGAGCTGCTTGGAAGCCTGGTGGTGTGTGAAGTTAGTGAGACAAATGGAGTTGTTCTCCCACAAGAACCACTCGGCTGATCCTTCTTCAATATGCCCTTCACCAACATGCAGTGTTTCCTTGATTGAATTAGCTCTCACACCAATATTTGCGTCTAGAGCCTTTGCATTGAGGGCTATCTGAAAACGGCTGTGGCGCTGAAGTTGCCTGTGAATGTGGAGTTGGTGGCATGTGAAACCCGCATGTGGAGCATTCGTTTGTGTGGGATGCTCTACCAGGTTCATTCCTAGATAATGCACTCAAAGGGCACTAAGCATAGAGTGTGAAAACTGAGTTTCCTTGAGAGCTGCTTGGAAGCCTGATGGTGTGTGAAGTTAGTGAGCCAAATGGAGTTGTTCTCCCACAAGAACCACTCGGCTGATCCTTCTTCAATATGCCCTTCACCAACATGCAGTGTTTCCTTGATTGAATTAGCTCTCACACCAATATTTGCATCTAGAGCCTTTGCATTGAGGGCTATCTGAAAACGGCTGTGGCGCTGAAGTTGCCTGTGAATGTGGAGTTGGTGGCATGTGAAACCCGCATGTGGAGCATTCGTTTGTGTGGGATGCTCTACCAGGTTCATTTCAGTCCTAGCCATACAAAGGGCACTAAGCATAGAGTGTGAAAACTGAGTTTCCTTGAGAGCTGCTTGGAAGCCTGATGGTGTGTGAAGTTAGTGAGTCAAATGGAGTTGTTCTCCCACAAGAACCACTCGGCTGATCCTTCTTCAATATGCCCTTCACCAACATGCAGTGTTTCCTTGATTGAATTAGCTCTCACACCAATATTTGCGTCTAGAGCCTTTGCATTGAGGGCTATCTGAAAACGGCTGTGGCGCTGAAGTTGCCTGTGAATGTGGAGTTGGTGGCATGTGAAACCCGCATGTGAAGCATTGCTTTGTGTGGGATGCTCTACCAGGTTCATTCCTAGATAATGCACTCAAAGTGCACTAAGCATAGAGTGTGGAAACTGAGTTTCCTTGAGAGCTGCTTGGAAGCCTGATGGTGTGTGAAGTTAGTGAGCCAAATGGAGTTGTTCTCCCACAAGAACCACTCAGCTGATCCTTCTTCAATATGCCCTTCACCAACATGCAGTGTTTCCTTGATTGAATTAGCTCTCACACCAATATTTGCGTCTAGAGCCTTTGCATTGAGGGCTATCTGAAAACGGCTGTGGCGCTGAAGTTGCCTGTGAATGTGGAGTTGGTGGCATGTGAAACCCGCATGTGGAGCATTCGTTTGTGTGGGATGCTGACCAAGCTTCATTTCAGTCCTAGCCACACAAAGAGCACTAAGCATAGAGTGTGAAAACTGAGTTTCCTTGAGAGCTGCTTGGAAGCCTGATGGTGTGTGAAGTTAGGGAGCCAAATGGAGTTGTTCTCCCACAAGAACCACTCGGCTGATCCTTCTTCAATATGCCCTTCACCAACATGCAGTGTTTCCTTGATTGAATTAGCTCTCACACCAATATTTGCGTCTAGATCCTTTGCATTGAGGGCTATCTGAAAACGGCTGTGGCGCTGAAGTTGCCTGTGAATGTGGAGTTGGTGGCATGTGAAACCCGCATGTGGAGCATTCATTTGTGTGGGATGCTGACCAAGCTTCATTTCAGTCCTAGGCACACAAAGGGCACTAAGCATATAGTGTGAAAACTGAGTTTCCTTGAGAGCTGCTTGGAAGCCTGATGGTGTGTGAAGTTAGGGAGCCAAATGGAGTTGTTCTCCCACAAGAACCACTCGGCTGATCCTTCTTCAATATGCCCTTCACCAACATGCAGTGTTTCCTTGATTGAATTAGCTCTCACACCAATATTTGCGTCTAGAGCCTTTGCATTGAGGGCGATCTGAAAACGGCTGTGGCGCTGAAGTTGCCTGTGAATGTGGAGTTGGTGGCATGTGAAACCCGCATGTGGAACATTCGTTTGTGTGGGATGCTCTACCAGGTTCATTTCAGTCCTAGCCATAAAGAGGGCACTAAACATAGAGTGTGAAAACTGAGTTTCCTTGAGAGCTGCTTGGAAGCCTGGTGGTGTGTGAAGTTAGTGAGACAAATGGAGTTGTTCTCCCACAAGAACCACTCGGCTGATCCTTCTTCAATATGCCCTTCACCAACATGCAGTGTTTCCTTGATTGAATTAGCTCTCACACCAATATTTGCGTCTAGAGCCTTTGCATTGAGGGCTATCTGAAAACGGCTGTGGCGCTGAAGTTGCATGTGAATGTGGAGTTGGTGACATGTGAAACCCGCATGTGGAGCATTCGTTTGTGTGGGATGCTGACCAAGCTTCATTTCAGTCCTAGCCACACAAAGAGCACTAAGCATAGAGTGTGAAAACTGAGTTTCCTTGAGAGCTGCTTGGAAGCCTGATGGTGTGTGAAGTTAGGGAGCCAAATGGAGTTGTTCTCCCACAAGAACCACTCGGCTGATCCTTCTTCAATATGCCCTTCACCAACATGCAGTGTTTCCTTGATTGAATTTGCTCTCACACCAATATTTGCGTCTAGAACCTTTGCATTGAGGGCTATCTGAAAACGGCTGTGGCGCTGAAGTTGCCTGTGAATGTGGAGTTGGTGGCATGTGAAACCCGCATGTGGAGCATTCGTTTGTGTGGGATGCTCTACCAGGTTCATTCCTAGATAATGCACTCAAAGGGCACTAAGCATAGAGTGTGAAAACTGAGTTTCCTTGAGAGCTGCTTGGAAGCCTGATGGTGTGTGAAGTTAGTGAGCCAAATGGAGTTGTTCTCCCACAAGAACCACTCGGCTGATCCTTCTTCAATATGCCCTTCACCAACATGCAGTGTTTCCTTGATTGAATTAGCTCTCACACCAATATTTGCATCTAGAGCCTTTGCATTGAGGGCTATCTGAAAACGGCTGTGGCGCTGAAGTTGCCTGTGAATGTGGAGTTGGTGGCATGTGAAACCCGCATGTGGAGCATTCGTTTGTGTGGGATGCTCTACCAGGTTCATTTCAGTCCTAGCCATACAAAGGGCACTAAGCATAGAGTGTGAAAACTGAGTTTCCTTGAGAGCTGCTTGGAAGCCTGATGGTGTGTGAAGTTAGTGAGCCAAATGGAGTTGTTCTCCCACAAGAACCACTCGGCTGATCCTTCTTCAATATGCCCTTCACCAACATGCAGTGTTTCCTTGATTGAATTAGCTCTCACACCAATATTTGCGTCTAGAGCCTTTGCATTGAGGGCTATCTGAAAACGGCTGTGGCGCTGAAGTTGCCTGTGAATGTGGAGTTGGTGGCATGTGAAACCCGCATGTGAAGCATTGCTTTGTGTGGGATGCTCTACCAGGTTCATTCCTAGATAATGCACTCAAAGTGCAGTAAGCATAGAGTGTGGAAACTGAGTTTCCTTGAGAGCTGCTTGGAAGCCTGATGGTGTGTGAAGTTAGTGAGCCAAATGGAGTTGTTCTCCCACAAGAACCACTCGGCTGATCCTTCTTCAATATGCCCTTCACCAACATGCAGTGTTTCCTTGATTGAATTAGCTCTCACACCAATATTTGCGTCTAGAGCCTTTGCATTGAGGGCTATCTGAAAACGGCTGTGGCGCTGAAGTTGCCTGTGAATGTGGAGTTGGTGGCATGTGAAACCCGCATGTGGAGCATTCGTTTGTGTGGGATGCTCTACCAGGTTCATTTCAGTCCTAGCCACACAAAGAGCACTAAGCATAGAGTGTGAAAACTGAGTTTCCTTGAGAGCTGCTTGGAAGCCTGATGGTGTGTGAAGTTAGTGAGCCAAATGGAGTTGTTCTCCCACAAGAACCACTCGGCTGATCCTTCTTCAATATGCCCTTCACCAACATGCAGTGTTTCCTTGATTGAATTAGCTCTCACACCAATATTTGCGTCTAGAGCCTTTGCATTGAGGGCTATCTGAAAACGGCTGTGGCGCTGAAGTTGCCTGTGAATGTGGAGTTGGTGGCATGTGAAACCCGCATGTGGAGCATTCGTTTGTGTGGGATGCTGACCAAGCTTCATTTCAGTCCTAGGCACACAAAGGGCACTAAGCATAGAGTGTGAAAACTGAGTTTCCTTGAGAGCTGCTTGGAAGCCTGATGGTGTGTGAAGTTAGGGAGCCAAATGGAGTTGTTCTCCCACAAGAACCACTCGGCTGATCCTTCTTCAATATGCCCTTCACCAACATGCAGTGTTTCCTTGATTGAATTAGCTCTCACACCAATATTTGCGTCTAGAGCCTTTGCATTGAGGGCTATCTGAAAACGGCTGTGGCGCTGAAGTTGCCTGTGAATGTGGAGTTGGTGGCATGTGAAACCCGCATGTGGAGCATTCGTTTGTGTGGGATGCTCTACCAGGTTCATTTCAGTCCTAGCCATAAAGAGGGCACTAAACATAGAGTGTGAAAACTGAGTTTCCTTGAGAGCTGCTTGGAAGCCTGGTGGTGTGTGAAGTTAGGGAGCCAAATGGAGTTGTTCTCCCACAAGAACCACTCGGCTGATCCTTCTTCAATATGCCCTTCACCCACATGCAGTGTTTCCTTGATTGAATTAGCTCTCACACCAATATTTGCGTCTAGAGCCTTTGCATTGAGGGCTATCTGAAAACAGCTGTGGCGCTGAAGTTGCCTGTGAATGTGGAGTTGGTGGCATGTGAAACCCGCATGTGGAGCATTCGTTTGTGTGGGATGCTGACCAAGCTTCATTTCAGTCCTAGGCACACAAAGGGCACTAAGCATAGAGTGTGAAAACTGAGTTTCCTTGAGAGCT
Source organism: Ochotona princeps (assembly GCF_030435755.1). Lineage (NCBI taxonomy): Eukaryota > Metazoa > Chordata > Mammalia > Lagomorpha > Ochotonidae > Ochotona > Ochotona princeps. The sequence goes on along the minus strand of NW_026701491.1, from coordinate 50,737 downwards.
GCTTGGAAGCCTGATGGTGTGTGAAGTTAGGGAGCCAAATGGAGTTGTTCTCCCACAAGAACCACTCGGCTGATCCTTCTTCAATATGCCCCTTCACCAACATGCAGTGTTTCCTTGATTGAATTAGCTCTCACACCAATATTTGCGTCTAGAGCCTTTGCATTGAGGGCTATCTGAAAACGGCTGTGGCGCTGAAGTTGCCTGTGAATGTGGAGTTGGTGGCATGTGAAACCCGCATGTGGAGCATTCGTTTGTGTGGGATGCTCTACCAGGTTCATTCCTAGATAATGCACTCAAAGGGCACTAAGCATAGAGTGTGAAAACTGAGTTTCCTTGAGAGCTGCTTGGAAGCCTGGTGATGTGTGAAGTTAGTGAGCCAAATGGAGTTGTTCTCCCACAAGAACCACTCGGCTGATCCTTCTTCAATATGCCCTTCACCAACATGCAGTGTTTCCTTGATTGAATTAGCTCTCACACCAATATTTGCGTCTAGAGCCTTTGCATTGAGGGCTATCTGAAAACGGCTGTGGCGCTGAAGTTGCCTGTGAATGTGGAGTTGGTGGCATGTGAAACCCGCATGTGAAGCATTGCTTTGTGTGGGATGCTCTACCAGGTTCATTCCTAGATAATGCACTCAAAGTGCACTAAGCATAGAGTGTGGAAACTGAGTTTCCTTGAGAGCTGCTTGGAAGCCTGATGGTGTGTGAAGTTAGGGAGCCAAATGGAGTTGTTCTCCCACAAGAACCACTCAGCTGATCCTTCTTCAATATGCCCTTCACCAACATGCAGTGTTTCCTTGATTGAATTAGCTCTCACACCAATATTTGCGTCTAGAGCCTTTGCATTGAGGGCTATCTGAAAACGGCTGTGGCGCTGAAGTTGCCTGTGAATGTGGAGTTGGTGGCATGTGAAACCCGCATGTGGAGCATTCGTTTGTGTGGGATGCTGACCAAGCTTCATTTCAGTCCTAGCCACACAAAGAGCACTAAGCATAGAGTGTGAAAACTGAGTTTCCTTGAGAGCTGCTTGGAAGCCTGATGGTGTGTGAAGTTAGTGAGCCAAATGGAGTTGTTCTCCCACAAGAACCACTCGGCTGATCCTTCTTCAATATGCCCTTCACCAACATGCAGTGTTTCCTTGATTGAATTAGCTCTCACACCAATATTTGCGTCTAGATCCTTTGCATTGAGGGCTATCTGAAAACGGCTGTGGCGCTGAAGTTGCCTGTGAATGTGGAGTTGGTGGCATGTGAAACCCGCATGTGGAGCATTCATTTGTGTGGGATGCTGACCAAGCTTCATTTCAGTCCTAGGCACACAAAGGGCACTAAGCATAGAGTGTGAAAACTGAGTTTCCTTGAGAGCTGCTTGGAAGCCTGATGGTGTGTGAAGTTAGGGAGCCAAATGGAGTTGTTCTCCCACAAGAACCACTCGGCTGATCCTTCTTCAATATGCCCTTCACCAACATGCAGTGTTTCCTTGATTGAATTAGCTCTCACACCAATATTTGCGTCTAGAGCCTTTGCATTGAGGGCGATCTGAAAACGGCTGTGGCGCTGAAGTTGCCTGTGAATGTGGAGTTGGTGGCATGTGAAACCCGCATGTGGAACATTCGTTTGTGTGGGATGCTCTACCAGGTTCATTTCAGTCCTAGCCATAAAGAGGGCACTAAACATAGAGTGTGAAAACTGAGTTTCCTTGAGAGCTGCTTGGAAGCCTGATGGTGTGTGAAGTTAGTGAGACAAATGGAGTTGTTCTCCCACAAGAACCACTCGGCTGATCCTTCTTCAATATGCCCTTCACCAACATGCAGTGTTTCCTTGATTGAATTAGCTCTCACACCAATATTTGCGTCTAGAGCCTTTGCATTGAGGGCTATCTGAAAACGGCTGTGGCGCTGAAGTTGCATGTGAATGTGGAGTTGGTGACATGTGAAACCCGCATGTGGAGCATTCGTTTGTGTGGGATGCTGACCAAGCTTCATTTCAGTCCTAGCCACACAAAGAGCACTAAGCATAGAGTGTGAAAACTGAGTTTCCTTGAGAGCTGCTTGGAAGCCTGATGGTGTGTGAAGTTAGGGAGCCAAATGGAGTTGTTCTCCCACAAGAACCACTCGGCTGATCCTTCTTCAATATGCCCTTCACCAACATGCAGTGTTTCCTTGATTGAATTTGCTCTCACACCAATATTTGCGTCTAGAACCTTTGCATTGAGGGCTATCTGAAAACGGCTGTGGCGCTGAAGTTGCCTGTGAATGTGGAGTTGGTGGCATGTGAAACCCGCATGTGGAGCATTCGTTTGTGTGGGATGCTCTACCAGGTTCATTCCTAGATAATGCACTCAAAGGGCACTAAGCATAGAGTGTGGAAACTGAGTTTCCTTGAGAGCTGCTTGGAAGCCTGATGGTGTGTGAAGTTAGTGAGCCAAATGGAGTTGTTCTCCCACAAGAACCACTCGGCTGATCCTTCTTCAATATGCCCTTCACCAACATGCAGTGTTTCCTTGATTGAATTAGCTCTCACACCAATATTTGCATCTAGAGCCTTTGCATTGAGGGCTATCTGAAAACGGCTGTGGCGCTGAAGTTGCCTGTGAATGTGGAGTTGGTGGCATGTGAAACCCGCATGTGGAGCATTCGTTTGTGTGGGATGCTCTACCAGGTTCATTTCAGTCCTAGCCATACAAAGGGCACTAAGCATAGAGTGTGAAAACTGAGTTTCCTTGAGAGCTGCTTGGAAGCCTGATGGTGTGTGAAGTTAGTGAGCCAAATGGAGTTGTTCTCCCACAAGAACCACTCGGCTGATCCTTCTTCAATATGCCCTTCACCAACATGCAGTGTTTCCTTGATTGAATTAGCTCTCACACCAATATTTGCGTCTAGAGCCTTTGCATTGAGGGCTATCTGAAAACGGCTGTGGCGCTGAAGTTGCCTGTGAATGTGGAGTTGGTGGCATGTGAAACCCGCATGTGAAGCATTGCTTTGTGTGGGATGCTCTACCAGGTTCATTCCTAGATAATGCACTCAAAGTGCACTAAGCATAGAGTGTGGAAACTGAGTTTCCTTGAGAGCTGCTTGGAAGCCTGATGGTGTGTGAAGTTAGTGAGCCAAATGGAGTTGTTCTCCCACAAGAACCACTCGGCTGATCCTTCTTCAATATGCCCTTCACCAACATGCAGTGTTTCCTTGATTGAATTAGCTCTCACACCAATATTTGCGTCTAGAGCCTTTGCATTGAGGGCTATCTGAAAACGGCTGTGGCGCTGAAGTTGCCTGTGAATGTGGAGTTGGTGGCATGTGAAACCCGCATGTGGAGCATTCGTTTGTGTGGGATGCTCTACCAGGTTCATTTCAGTCCTAGCCACACAAAGAGCACTAAGCATAGAGTGTGAAAACTGAGTTTCCTTGAGAGCTGCTTGGAAGCCTGATGGTGTGTGAAGTTAGTGAGCCAAATGGAGTTGTTCTCCCACAAGAACCACTCGGCTGATCCTTCTTCAATATGCCCTTCACCAACATGCAGTGTTTCCTTGATTGAATTAGCTCTCACACCAATATTTGCGTCTAGAGCCTTTGCATTGAGGGCTATCTGAAAACGGCTGTGGCGCTGAAGTTGCCTGTGAATGTGGAGTTGGTGGCATGTGAAACCCGCATGTGGAGCATTCGTTTGTGTGGGATGCTGACCAAGCTTCATTTCAGTCCTAGGCACACAAAGGGCACTAAGCATAGAGTGTGAAAACTGAGTTTCCTTGAGAGCTGCTTGGAAGCCTGATGGTGTGTGAAGTTAGGGAGCCAAATGGAGTTGTTCTCCCACAAGAACCACTCGGCTGATCCTTCTTCAATATGCCCTTCACCAACATGCAGTGTTTCCTTGATTGAATTAGCTCTCACACCAATATTTGCGTCTAGAGCCTTTGCATTGAGGGCTATCTGAAAACGGCTGTGGCGCTGAAGTTGCCTGTGAATGTGGAGTTGGTGGCATGTGAAACCCGCATGTGGAGCATTCGTTTGTGTGGGATGCTCTACCAGGTTCATTTCAGTCCTAGCCATAAAGAGGGCACTAAACATAGAGTGTGAAAACTGAGTTTCCTTGAGAGCTGCTTGGAAGCCTGGTGGTGTGTGAAGTTAGGGAGCCAAATGGAGTTGTTCTCCCACAAGAACCACTCGGCTGATCCTTCTTCAATATGCCCTTCACCCACATGCAGTGTTTCCTTGATTGAATTAGCTCTCACACCAATATTTGCGTCTAGAGCCTTTGCATTGAGGGCTATCTGAAAACGGCTGTGGCGCTGAAGTTGCCTGTGAATGTGGAGTTGGTGGCATGTGAAACCCGCATGTGGAGCATTCGTTTGTGTGGGATGCTGACCAAGCTTCATTTCAGTCCTAGGCACACAAAGGGCACTAAGCATAGAGTGTGAAAACTGAGTTTCCTTGAGAGCTGCTTGGAAGCCTGATGGTGTGTGAAGTTAGGGAGCCAAATGGAGTTGTTCTCCCACAAGAACCACTCGGCTGATCCTTCTTCAATATGCCCTTCACCAACATGCAGTGTTTCCTTGATTGAATTAGCTCTCACACCAATATTTGCGTCTAGAGCCTTTGCATTGAGGGCTATCTGAAAACGGCTGTGGCGCTGAAGTTGCCTGTGAATGTGGAGTTGGTGGCATGTGAAACCCGCATGTGGAGCATTCGTTTGTGTGGGATGCTCTACCAGGTTCATTCCTAGATAATGCACTCAAAGGGCACTAAGCATAGAGTGTGAAAACTGAGTTTCCTTGAGAGCTGCTTGGAAGCCTGGTGATGTGTGAAGTTAGTGAGCCAAATGGAGTTGTTCTCCCACAAGAACCACTCGGCTGATCCTTCTTCAATATGCCCTTCACCAACATGCAGTGTTTCCTTGATTGAATTAGCTCTCACACCAATATTTGCGTCTAGAGCCTTTGCATTGAGGGCTATCTGAAAACGGCTGTGGCGCTGAAGTTGCCTGTGAATGTGGAGTTGGTGGCATGTGAAACCCGCATGTGGAGCATTCGTTTGTGTGGGATGCTCTACCAGGTTCATTCCTAGATAATGCACTCAAAGGGCACTAAACATAGAGTGTGAAAACTGAGTTTCCTTGAGAGCTGCTTGGAAGCCTGATGGTGTGTGAAGTTAGTGAGCCAAATGGAGTTGTTCTCCCACAAGAACCACTCAGCTGATCCTTCTTCAATATGCCCTTCACCAACATGCAGTGTTTCCTTGATTGAATTAGCTCTCACACCAATATTTGCGTCTAGAGCCTTTGCATTGAGGGCTATCTGAAAACGGCTGTGGCGCTGAAGTTGCCTGTGAATGTGGAGTTGGTGGCATGTGAAACCCGCATGTGGAGCATTCGTTTGTGTGGGATGCTCTACCAGGTTCATTCCTAGATTATGCACTCAAAGGGCACTAAGCATAGAGTGTGAAAACTGAGTTTCCTTGAGAGCTGCTTGGAAGCCTGATGGTGTGTGAAGTTAGGGAGCCAAATGGAGTTGTTCTCCCACAAGAACCACTCGGCTGATCCTTCTTCAATATGCCCTTCACCAACATGCAGTGTTTCCTTGATTGTATTAGCTCTCACACCAATATTTGCGTCTAGAGCCTTTGCATTGAGGGCTATCTGAAAACGGCTGTGGCGCTGAAGTTGCCTGTGAATGTGGAGTTGGTGGCATGTGAAACCCGCATGTGGAGCATTCGTTTGTGTGGGATGCTGACCAAGCTTCATTTCAGTCCTAGGCACACAAAGGGCACTAAGCATAGAGTGTGAAAACTGAGTTTCCTTGAGAGCTGCTTGGAAGCCTGATGGTGTGTGAAGTTAGTGAGCCAAATGGAGTTGTTCTCCCACAAGAACCACTCGGCTGATCCTTCTTCAATATGCCCTTCACCAACATGCAGTGTTTCCTTGATTGAATTAGCTCTCACACCAATATTTGCGTCTAGAGCCTTTGCATTGAGGGCTATCTGAAAACGGCTGTGGCGCTGAAGTTGCCTGTGAATGTGGAGTTGGTGGCATGTGAAACCCGCATGTGGAGCATTCGTTTGTGTGGGATGCTCTACCAGGTTCATTCCTAGATAATGCACTCAAAGCGCACTAAGCATAGAGTGTGAAAACTGAGTTTCCTTGAGAGCTGCTTGGAAGCCTGATGGTGTGTGAAGTTAGGGAGCCAAATGGAGTTGTTCTCCCACAAGAACCACTCGGCTGATCCTTCTTCAATATGCTCTTCACCAACATGCAGTGTTTCCTTGATTGAATTAGCTCTCACACCAATATTTGCGTCTAGAGCCTTTGCATTGAGGGCTATCTGAAAACGGCTGTGGCGCTGAAGTTGCCTGTGAATGTGGAGTTGGTGGCATGTGAAACCCGCATGTGGAGCATTCGTTTGTGTGGGATGCTGACCAAGCTTCATTTCAGTCCTAGGCACACAAAGGGCACTAAGCATAGAGTGTGAAAACTGAGTTTCCTTGAGAGCTGCTTGGAAGCCTGATGGTGTGTGAAGTTAGGGAGCCAAATGGAGTTGTTCTCCCACAAGAACCACTCGGCTGATCCTTCTTCAATATGCCCTTCACCAACATGCAGTGTTTCCTTGATTGAATTAGCTCTCACACCAATATTTGCGTCTAGAGCCTTTGCATTGAGGGCTATCTGAAACGGCTGTGGCGCTGAAGTTGCCTGTGAATGTGGAGTTGGTGGCATGTGAAACCCGCATGTGGAGCATTCGTTTGTGTGGGATGCTCTACCAGGTTCATTTCAGTCCTAGCCATAAAGAGGGCACTAAACATAGAGTGTGAAAACTGAGTTTCCTTGAGAGCTGCTTGGAAGCCTGGTGGTGTGTGAAGTTAGGGAGCCAAATGGAGTTGTTCTCCCACAAGAACCACTCGGCTGATCCTTCTTCAATATGCCCTTCACCCACATGCAGTGTTTCCTTGATTGAATTAGCTCTCACACCAATATTTGCGTCTAGAGCCTTTGCATTGAGGGCTATCTGAAAACAGCTGTGGCGCTGAAGTTGCCTGTGAATGTGGAGTTGGTGGCATGTGAAACCCGCATGTGGAGCATTCGTTTGTGTGGGATGCTGACCAAGCTTCATTTCAGTCCTAGGCACACAAAGGGCACTAAGCATAGAGTGTGAAAACTGAGTTTCCTTGAGAGCTGCTTGGAAGCCTGATGGTGTGTGAAGTTAGGGAGCCAAATGGAGTTGTTCTCCCACAAGAACCACTCGGCTGATCCTTCTTCAATATGCCCTTCACCAACATGCAGTGTTTCCTTGATTGAATTAGCTCTCACACCAATATTTGCGTCTAGAGCCTTTGCATTGAGGGCTATCTGAAAACGGCTGTGGCGCTGAAGTTGCCTGTGAATGTGGAGTTGGTGGCATGTGAAACCCGCATGTGGAGCATTCGTTTGTGTGGATGCTCTACCAGGTTCATTCCTAGATAATGCACTCAAAGGGCACTAAGCATAGAGTGTGAAAACTGAGTTTCTTGAGAGCTGCTTGGAAGCCTGGTGATGTGTGAAGTTAGTGAGCCAAATGGAGTTGTTCTCCCACAAGAAACCACTCGGCTGATCCTTCTTCAATATGCCCTTCACCAACATGCAGTGTTTCCTTGATTGAATTAGCTCTCACACCAATATTTGCGTCTAGAGCCTTTGCATTGAGGGCTATCTGAAAACGGCTGTGGCGCTGAAGTTGCCTGTGAATGTGGAGTTGGTGGCATGTGAAACCCGCATGTGGAGCATTCGTTTGTGTGGGATGCTCTACCAGGTTCATTCCTAGATAATGCACTCAAAGGGCACTAAACATAGAGTGTGAAAACTGAGTTTCCTTGAGAGCTGCTTGGAAGCCTGATGGTGTGTGAAGTTAGTGAGCCAAATGGAGTTGTTCTCCCACAAGAACCACTCAGCTGATCCTTCTTCATATGCCCTTCACCAACATGCAGTGTTTCCTTGATTGAATTAGCTCTCACACCAATATTTGCGTCTAGAGCCTTTGCATTGAGGGCTATCTGAAAACGGCTGTGGCGCTGAAGTTGCCTGTGAATGTGGAGTTGGTGGCATGTGAAACCCGCATGTGGAGCATTCGTTTGTGTGGGATGCTCTACCAGGTTCATTCCTAGATTATGCACTCAAAGGGCACTAAGCATAGAGTGTGAAAACTGAGTTTCCTTGAGAGCTGCTTGGAAGCCTGATGGTGTGTGAAGTTAGGGAGCCAAATGGAGTTGTTCTCCCACAAGAACCACTCGGCTGATCCTTCTTCAATATGCCCTTCACCAACATGCAGTGTTTCCTTGATTGTATTAGCTCTCACACCAATATTTGCGTCTAGAGCCTTTGCATTGAGGGCTATCTGAAAACGGCTGTGGCGCTGAAGTTGCCTGTGAATGTGGAGTTGGTGGCATGTGAAACCCGCATGTGGAGCATTCGTTTGTGTGGGATGCTGACCAAGCTTCATTTCAGTCCTAGGCACACAAAGGGCACTAAGCATAGAGTGTGAAAACTGAGTTTCCTTGAGAGCTGCTTGGAAGCCTGATGGTGTGTGAAGTTAGTGAGCCAAATGGAGTTGTTCTCCCACAAGAACCACTCGGCTGATCCTTCTTCAATATGCCCTTCACCAACATGCAGTGTTTCCTTGATTGAATTAGCTCTCACACCAATATTTGCGTCTAGAGCCTTTGCATTGAGGGCTATCTGAAACGGCTGTGGCGCTGAAGTTGCCTGTGAATGTGGAGTTGGTGGCATGTGAAACCCGCATGTGGAGCATTCGTTTGTGTGGGATGCTCTACCAGGTTCATTCCTAGATAATGCACTCAAAGCGCACTAAGCATAGAGTGTGAAAACTGAGTTTCCTTGAGAGCTGCTTGGAAGCCTGATGGTGTGTGAAGTTAGGGAGCCAAATGGAGTTGTTCTCCCACAAGAACCACTCGGCTGATCCTTCTTCAATATGCTCTTCACCAACATGCAGTGTTTCCTTGATTGAATTAGCTCTCACACCAATATTTGCGTCTAGAGCCTTTGCATTGAGGGTTATCTGAAAACAGCTGTGGCGCTGAAATTGCCTGTGAATGTGGAGTTGGTGGCATGTGAAACCCGCATGTGGAGCATTCGTTTGTGTGGGATGCTGACCAAGCTTCATTTCAGTCCTAGGCACACAAAGGGCACTAAGCATAGAGTGTGAAACTGAGTTTCCTTGAGAGCTGCTTGAAGCCTGATGGTGTGTGAAGTTAGTGAGCCAAATGGAGTTGTTCTCCACAAGAACCACTCGGCTGATCCTTCTTCAATATGCCCTTCACCAACATGCAGTGTTTCCTTGATTGAATTAGCTCTCACACCAATATTTGCGTCTAGAGCCTTTGCATTGAGGGCTATCTGAAAACGGCTGTGGCGCTGAAGTTGCCTGTGAATGTGGAGTTGGTGGCATGTGAAACCCGCATGTGGAGCATTCGTTTGTGTGGGATGCTCTACCAGGTTCATTTCAGTCCTAGATTATGCACTCAAAGGGCACTAAGCATAGAGTGTGAAAACTGAGTTTCCTTGAGAGCTGCTTGGAAGCCTGATGGTGTGTGAAGTTAGGGAGCCAAATGGAGTTGTTCTCCACAAGAACCACTCGGCTGATCCTTCTTCAATATGCCCTTCACCAACATGCAGTGTTTCCTTGATTGAATTAGCTCTCACACCAATATTTGCGTCTAGAGCCTTTGCATTGAGGGCTATCTGAAAACGGCTGTGGCGCTGAAGTTGCCTGTGAATGTGGAGTTGGTGGCATGTGAAACCCGCATGTGGAGCATTCGTTTGTGTGGGATGCTCTACCAGGTTCATTCCTAGATAATGCACTCAAGGGCACTAAGCATAGAGTGTGAAAACTGAGTTTCCTTGAGAGCTGCTTGGAAGCCTGGTGATGTGTGAAGTTAGTGAGCCAAATGGAGTTGTTCTCCCACAAGAACCACTCGGCTGATCCTTCTTCAATATGCCCTTCACCAACATGCAGTGTTTCCTTGATTGAATTAGCTCTCACACCAATATTTGCGTCTAGAGCCTTTGCATTGAGGGCTATCTGAAAACGGCTGTGGCGCTGAAGTTGCCTGTGAATGTGGAGTTGGTGCATGTGAAACCCGCATGTGGAGCATTCGTTTGTGTGGGATGCTCTACCAGGTTCATTCCTAGATAATGCACTCAAAGGGCACTAAACATAGAGTGTGAAAACTGAGTTTCCTTGAGAGCTGCTTGGAAGCCTGATGGTGTGTGAAGTTAGGGAGCCAAATGGAGTTGTTCTCCCACAAGAACCACTCAGCTGATCCTTCTTCAATATGCCCTTCACCAACATGCAGTGTTTCCTTGATTGAATTAGCTCTCACACCAATATTTGCGTCTAGAGCCTTTGCATTGAGGGCTATCTGAAAACGGCTGTGGCGCTGAAGTTGCCTGTGAATGTGGAGTTGGTGGCATGTGAAACCCGCATGTGGAGCATTCGTTTGTGTGGGATGCTCTACCAGGTTCATTCCTAGATTATGCACTCAAAGGGCACTAAGCATAGAGTGTGAAAACTGAGTTTCCTTGAGAGCTGCTTGGAAGCCTGATGGTGTGTGAAGTTAGGGAGCCAAATGGAGTTGTTCTCCCACAAGAACCACTCGGCTGATCCTTCTTCAATATGCCCTTCACCAACATGCAGTGTTTCCTTGATTGTATTAGCTCTCACACCAATATTTGCGTCTAGAGCCTTTGCATTGAGGGCTATCTGAAAACGGCTGTGGCGCTGAAGTTGCCTGTGAATGTGGAGTTGGTGGCATGTGAAACCCGCATGTGGAGCATTCGTTTGTGTGGGATGCTGACCAAGCTTCATTTCAGTCCTAGGCACACAAAGGGCACTAAGCATAGAGTGTGAAAACTGAGTTTCCTTGAGAGCTGCTTGGAAGCCTGATGGTGTGTGAAGTTAGTGAGCCAAATGGAGTTGTTCTCCCACAAGAACCACTCGGCTGATCCTTCTTCAATATGCCCTTCACCAACATGCAGTGTTTCCTTGATTGAATTAGCTCTCACACCAATATTTGCGTCTAGAGCCTTTGCATTGAGGGCTATCTGAAAACGGCTTGTGGCGCTGAAGTTGCCTGTGAATGTGGAGTTGGTGGCATGTGAAACCCGCATGTGGAGCATTCGTTTGTGTGGGATGCTCTACCAGGTTCATTCCTAGATAATGCACTCAAAGCGCACTAAGCATAGAGTGTGAAAACTGAGTTTCCTTGAGAGCTGCTTGGAAGCCTGATGGTGTGTGAAGTTAGGGAGCCAAATGGAGTTGTTCTCCCACAAGAACCACTCGGCTGATCCTTCTTCAATATGCTCTTCACCAACATGCAGTGTTTCCTTGATTGAATTAGCTCTCACACCAATATTTGCGTCTAGAGCCTTTGCATTGAGGGTTATCTGAAAACAGCTGTGGCGCTGAAATTGCCTGTGAATGTGGAGTTGGTGGCATGTGAAACCCGCATGTGGAGCATTCGTTTGTGTGGGATGCTGACCAAGCTTCATTTCAGTCCTAGGCACACAAAGGGCACTAAGCATAGAGTGTGAAAACTGAGTTTCCTTGAGAGCTGCTTGGAAGCCTGATGGTGTGTGAAGTTAGGGAGCCAAATGGAGTTGTTCTCCCACAAGAACCACTCGGCTGATCCTTCTTCAATATGCCCTTCACCAACATGCAGTGTTTCCTTGATTGAATTAGCTCTCACACCAATATTTGCGTCTAGAGCCTTTGCATTGAGGGCTATCTGAAAACGGCTGTGGCGCTGAAGTTGCCTGTGAATTGTGGAGTTGGTGGCATGTGAACCCGCATGTGGAGCATTCGTTTGTGTGGGATGCTCTACCAGGTTCATTTCAGTCCTAGATAATGCACTCAAAGGGCACTAAGCATAGAGTGTGAAAACTGAGTTTCCTTGAGAGCTGCTTGGAAGCCTGGTGGTGTGTGAAGTTAGTGAGCCAAATGGAGTTGTTCTCCCACAAGAACCACTCGGCTGATCCTTCTTCAATATGCCCTTCACCAACATGCAGTGTTTCCTTGATGAATTAGCTCTCACACCAATATTTGCGTCTAGAGCCTTTGCATTGAGGGCTATCTGAAAACGGCTGTGGCGCTGAAGTTGCCTGTGAATGTGGAGTTGGTGCATGTGAAACCCGCATGTGGAGCATTCGTTTGTGTGGATGCTCTACCAGGTTCATTCCTAGATAATGCACTCAAAGGGCACTAAACATAGAGTGTGAAAACTGAGTTTCCTTGAGAGCTGCTTGGAAGCCTGATGGTGTGTGAAGTTAGTGAGCCAAATGGAGTTGTTCTCCCACAAGAACCACTCGGCTGATCCTTCTTAATATGCCCTTCACCAACATGCAGTGTTTCCTTGATTGAATTAGCTCTCACACCAATATTTGCGTCTAGAGCCTTTGCATTGAGGGCTATCTGAAAACGGCTGTGGCGCTGAAGTTGCCTGTGAATGTGGAGTTGGTGGCATGTGAAACCCGCATGTGGAGCATTCGTTTGTGTGGGATGCTCTACCAGTTCATTCCTAGATTATGCACTCAAAGGGCACTAAGCATAGAGTGTGAAAACTGAGTTTCCTTGAGAGCTGCTTGAAGCCTGATGGTGTGTGAAGTTAGGGAGCCAAATGGAGTTGTTCTCCCACAAGAACCACTCGGCTGATCCTTCTTCAATATGCCCTTCACCAACATGCAGTGTTTCCTTGATTGTATTAGCTCTCACACCAATATTTGCGTCTAGAGCCTTTGCATTGAGGGCTATCTGAAAACGGCTGTGGCGCTGAAGTTGCCTGTGAATGTGGAGTTGGTGGCATGTGAAACCCGCATGTGGAGCATTCGTTTGTGTGGGATGCTGACCAAGCTTCATTTCAGTCCTAGGCACACAAAGGGCACTAAGCATAGAGTGTGAAAACTGAGTTTCCTTGAGAGCTGCTTGGAAGCCTGATGGTGTGTGAAGTTAGTGAGCCAAATGGAGTTGTTCTCCCACAAGAACCACTCGGCTGATCCTTCTTCAATATGCCCTTCACCAACATGCAGTGTTTCCTTGATTGAATTAGCTCTCACACCAATATTTGCGTCTAGAGCCTTTGCATTGAGGGCTATCTGAAAACGGCTGTGGCGCTGAAGTTGCCTGGTGAATGTGGAGTTGGTGGCATGTGAAACCCGCATGTGGAGCATTCGTTTGTGTGGGATGCTCTACCAGGTTCATTCCTAGATAATGCACTCAAAGCGCACTAAGCATAGAGTGTGAAAACTGAGTTTCCTTGAGAGCTGCTTGGAAGCCTGATGGTGTGTGAAGTTAGGGAGCCAAATGGAGTTGTTCTCCCACAAGAACCACTCGGCTTCTTCAATATGCTCTTCACCAACATGCAGTGTTTCCTTGATTGAATTAGCTCTCACACCAATATTTGCGTCTAGAGCCTTTGCATTGAGGCTATCTGAAAACGGCTGTGGCGCTGAAGTTGCCTGTGAATGTGGAGTTGGTGGCATGTGAAACCCGCATGTGGAGCATTCGTTTGTGTGGGATGCTCTACCAGGTTCATTTCAGTCCTAGATTATGCACTCAAAGGGCACTAAGCATAGAGTGTGAAAACTGAGTTTCCTTGAGAGCTGCTTGGAAGCCTGATGGTGTGTGAAGTTAGTGAGCCAAATGGAGTTGTTCTCCCACAAGAACCACTCGGCTGATCCTTCTTCAATATGCCCTTCACCAACATGCAGTGTTTCCTTGATTGAATTAGCTCTCACACCAATATTTGCGTCTAGAGCCTTTGCATTGAGGGCTATCTGAAAACGGCTGTGGCGCTGAAGTTGCCTGTGAATGTGGAGTTGGTGGCATGTGAAACCCGCATGTGGAGCATTCGTTTGTGTGGATGTTCTACCAGGTTCTTTCCTAGATAATGCACTCAAAGGGCACTAAGCATAGAGTGTGAAAACTGAGTTTCCTTGAGAGCTGCTTGGAAGCCTGATGGTGTGTGAAGTTAGGGAGCCAAATGGAGTTGTTCTCCCACAAGAACCACTCGGCTGATCCTTCTTCAATATGCCCTTCACCAACATGCAGTGTTTCCTTGATTGAATTAGCTCTCACACCAATATTTGCGTCTAGAGCCTTTGCATTGAGGGCTATCTGAAAACGGCTGTGGCGCTGAAGTTGCCTGTGAATGTGGAGTTGGTGGCATGTGAAACCCGCATGTGGAGCATTCGTTTGTGTGGGATGCTCTACCAGGTTCATTCCTAGATAATGCACTCAAAGGGCACTAAGCATAGAGTGTGAAAACTGAGTTTCCTTGAGAGCTGCTTGGAAGCCTGGTGGTGTGTGAAGTTAGTGAGCCAAATGGAGTTGTTCTCCCACAAGAACCACTCGGCTGATCCTTCTTCAATATGCCCTTCACCAACATGCAGTGTTTCCTTGATTGAATTAGCTCTCACACCAATATTTGCGTCTAGAGCCTTTGCATTGAGGGCTATCTGAAAACGGCTGTGGCGCTGAAGTTGCCTGTGAATGTGGAGTTGGTGGCATGTGAAACCCGCATGTGGAGCATTCGTTTGTGTGGGATGCTCTACCAGGTTCATTCCTAGATAATGCACTCAAAGGGCACTAAGCATAGAGTGTGAAAACTGAGTTTCCTTGAGAGCTGCTTGGAAGCCTGATGGTGTGTGAAGTTAGTGAGCCAAATGGAGTTGTTCTCCCACTAGAACCACTCAGCTGATCCTTCTTCAATATGCCCTTCACCAACATGCAGTGTTTCCTTGATTGAATTAGCTCTCACACCAATATTTGCGTCTAGAGCCTTTGCATTGAGGGCTATCTGAAAACGGCTGTGGCGCTGAAGTTGCCTGTGAATGTGGAGTTGGTGGCATGTGAAACCCGCATGTGGGGCATTCGTTTGTGTGGGATGCTCTACCAGGTTCATTCCTAGATTATGCACTCAAAGGGCACTAAGCATAGAGTGTGAAAACTGAGTTTCCTTGAGAGCTGCTTGGAAGCCTGATGGTGTGTGAAGTTAGTGAGCCAAATGGAGTTGTTCTCCCACAAGAACCACTCGGCTGATCCTTCTTCAATATGCCCTTCACCAACATGCAGTGTTTCCTTGATTGTATTAGCTCTCACACCAATATTTGCGTCTAGAGCCTTTGCATTGAGGGCTATCTGAAAACGGCTGTGGCGCTGAAGTTGCCTGTGAATGTGGAGTTGGTGGCATGTGAAACCCGCATGTGGAGCATTCGTTTGTGTGGGATGCTGACCAAGCATCATTTCAGTCCTAGGCACGCAAAGGGCACTAAGCATAGAGTGTGAAAACTGAGTTTCCTTGAGAGCTGCTTGGAAGCCTGATGGTGTGTGAAGTTAGGGAGCCAAATGGAGTTGTTCTCCCACAAGAACCACTCGGCTGATCCTTCTTCAATATGCCCTTCACCAACATGCAGTGTTTCCTTGATTGAATTAGCTCTCACACCAATATTTGCATCTAGAGCCTTTGCATTGAGGCTATCTGAAAACGGCTGTGGCGCTGAAGTTGCCTGTGAATGTGGAGTTGGTGGCATGTGAAACCCGCATGTGGAGCATTCGTTTGTGTGGGATGCTCTACCAGGTTCATTTCAGTCCTAGCCATACAAAGGGCACTAAGCATAGAGTGTGAAAACTGAGTTTCCTTGAGAGCTGCTTGGAAGCCTGATGGTGTGTGAAGTTAGTGAGCCAAATGGAGTTGTTCTCCCACAAGAACCACTCGGCTGATCCTTCTTCAATATGCCCTTCACCAACATGCAGTGTTTCCTTGATTGAATTAGCTCTCACACCAATATTTGCGTCTAGAGCCTTTGCATTGAGGGCTATCTGAAAACGGCTGTGGCGCTGAAGTTGCCTGTGAATGTGGAGTTGGTGGCATGTGAAACCCGCATGTGAAGCATTCGTTTGTGTGGGATGCTCTACCAGGTTCATTCCTAGATAATGCACTCAAAGTGCACTAAGCATAGAGTGTGGAAACTGAGTTTCCTTGAGAGCTGCTTGGAAGCCTGATGGTGTGTGAAGTTAGTGAGCCAAATGGAGTTGTTCTCCCACAAGAACCACTCAGCTGATCCTTCTTCAATATGCCCTTCACCAACATGCAGTGTTTCCTTGATTGAATTAGCTCTCACACCAATATTTGCGTCTAGAGCCTTTGCATTGAGGGCTATCTGAAAACGGCTGTGGCGCTGAAGTTGCCTGTGAATGTGGAGTTGGTGGCATGTGAAACCCGCATGTGGAGCATTCGTTTGTGTGGGATGCTGACCAAGCTTCATTTCAGTCCTAGCCACACAAAGAGCACTAAGCATAGAGTGTGAAAACTGAGTTTCCTTGAGAGCTGCTTGGAAGCCTGATGGTGTGTGAAGTTAGTGAGCCAAATGGAGTTGTTCTCCCACAAGAACCACTCGGCTGATCCTTCTTCAATATGCCCTTCACCAACATGCAGTGTTTCCTTGATTGAATTAGCTCTCACACCAATATTTGCGTCTAGGGCCTTTGCATTGAGGGCTATCTGAAAACGGCTGTGGCGCTGAAGTTGCCTGTGAATGTGGAGTTGGTGGCATGTGAAACCCGCATGTGGAGCATTCGTTTGTGTGGGATGCTGACCAAGCTTCATTTCAGTCCTAGGCACACAAAGGGCACTAAGCATAGAGTGTGAAAACTGAGTTTCCTTGAGAGCTGCTTGGAAGCCTGATGGTGTGTGAAGTTAGTGAGCCAAATGGAGTTGTTCTCCCACAAGAACCACTCGGCTGATCCTTCTTCAATATGCCCTTCACCAACATGCAGTGTTTCCTTGATTGAATTAGCTCTCACACCAATATTTGCGTCTAGAGCCTTTGCATTGAGGGCTATCTGAAAACGGCTTTGGCGCTGAAGTTGCCTGTGAATGTGGAGTTGGTGGCATGTGAAACCCGCATGTGGAGCATTCGTTTGTGTGGGATGCTCTACCAGGTTCATTTCAGTCCTAGCCATAAAGAGGGCACTAAGCATAGAGTGTGAAAACTGAGTTTCCTTGAGAGCTGCTTGGAAGCCTGATGGTGTGTGAAGTTAGTGAGCCAAATGGAGTTGTTCTCCCACAAGAACCACTCGGCTGATCCTTCTTCAATATGCCCTTCACCAACATGCAGTGTTTCCTTGATTGAATTAGCTCTCACACCAATATTTGCGTCTAGAGCCTTTGCATTGAGGGCTATCTGAAAACGGCTGTGGCGCTGAAGTTGCCTGTGAATGTGGAGTTGGTGGCATGTGAAACCCGCATGTGGAGCATTCGTTTGTGTGGGATGCTGACCAAGCTTCATTTCAGTCCTAGGCACACAAAGGGCACTAAGCATAGAGTGTGAAAACTGAGTTTCCTTGAGAGCTGCTTGGAAGCCTGATGGTGTGTGAAGTTAGGGAGCCAAATGGAGTTGTTCTCCCACAAGAACCACTCGGCTGATCCTTCTTCAATATGCCCTTCACCAACATGCAGTGTTTCCTTGATTGAATTAGCTCTCACACCAATATTTGCGTCTAGAGCCTTTGCATTGAGGGCTATCTGAAAACGGCTGTGGCGCTGAAGTTGCCTGTGAATGTGGAGTTGGTGGCATGTGAAACCCGCATGTGAAGCATTGGTTTGTGTGGGATGCTCTACCAGGTTCATTCCTAGATAATGCACTCAAAGGGCACTAAGCATAGAGTGTGGATACTGAGTTTCCTTGAGAGCTGCTTGGAAGCCTGATGGTGTGTGAAGTTAGTGAGCCAAATGGAGTTGTTCTCCACAAGAACCACTCGGCTGATCCTTCTTCAATATGCCCTTCACCAACATGCAGTGTTTCCTTGATTGAATTAGCTCTCACACCAATATTTGCGTCTAGAGCCTTTGCATTGAGGGCTATCTGAAAACGGCTGTGGCGCTGAAGTTGCCTGTGAATGTGGAGTTGGTGGCATGTGAAACCCGCATGTGGAGCATTCGTTTGTGTGGGATGCTGACCAAGCTTCATTTCAGTCCTAGGCACACAAAGGGCACTAAGCATAGAGTGTGAAAACTGAGTTTCCTTGAGAGCTGCTTGGAAGCCTGATGGTGTGTGAAGTTAGGGAGCCAAATGGAGTTGTTCTCCCACAAGAACCACTCGGCTGATCCTTCTTCAATATGCCCTTCACCAACATGCAGTGTTTCCTTGATTGAATTAGCTCTCACACCAATATTTGCGTCTAGAGCCTTTGCATTGAGGGCTATCTGAAAACGGCTGTGGCGCTGAAGTTGCCTGTGAATGTGGAGTTGGTGGCATGTGAAACCCGCATGTGGAGCATTCGTTTGTGTGGGATGCTCTACCAGGTTCATTTCAGTCCTAGCCATAAAGAGGGCACTAAGCATAGAGTGTGAAAACTGAGTTTCCTTGAGAGCTGCTTGGAAGCCTGATGGTGTGTGAAGTTAGTGAGCCAAATGGAGTTGTTCTCCCACAAGAACCACTCGGCTGATCCTTCTTCAATATGCCCTTCACCAACATGCAGTGTTTCCTTGATTGAATTAGCTCTCACACCAATATTTGCGTCTAGAGCCTTTGCATTGAGGGCTATCTGAAAACGGCTGTGGCGCTGAAGTTGCCTGTGAATGTGGAGTTGGTGGCATGTGAAACCCGCATGTGGAGCATTCGTTTGTGTGGGATGCTGACCAAGCTTCATTTCAGTCCTAGGCACACAAAGGGCACTAAGCATAGAGTGTGAAAATTGAGTTTCCTTGAGAGCTGCTTGGAAGCCTGATGGTGTGTGAAGTTAGTGAGCCAAATGGAGTTGTTCTCCCACAAGAACCACTCGGCTGATCCTTCTTCAATATGCCCTTCACCAACATGCAGTGTTTCCTTGATTGAATTAGCTCTCACACCAATATTTGCGTCTAGAGCCTTTGCATTGAGGGCTATCTGAAAACGGCTGTGGCGCTGAAGTTGCCTGTGAATGTGGAGTTGGTGCATGTGAAACCCGCATGTGAAGCATTGGTTTGTGTGGGATGCTCTACCAGGTTCATTCCTAGATAATGCACTCAAAGGGCACTAAGCATAGAGTGTGGAAACTGAGTTTCCTTGAGAGCTGCTTGGAAGCCTGGTGGTGTGTGAAGTTAGTGAGCCAAATGGAGTTGTTCTCCCACAAGAACCACTCGGCTGATCCTTCTTCAATATGCCCTTCAGCAACATGCAGTGTTTCCTTGATTGAATTAGCTCTGACACCAATATTTGCGTCTAGAGCCTTTGCATTGAGGGCTATCTGAAAACGGCTGTGGCGCTGAAGTTGCCTGTGAATGTGGAGTTGGTGGCATGTGAAACCCGCATGTGAAGCATTCATTTGTGTGGGATGCTCTACCAGGTTCATTCCTAGATAATGCACTCAAAGGGCACTAAGCATAGAGTGTGCAATCTGAGTTTCCTTGAGAGCTGCTTGGAAGCCTGATGGTGTGTGAAGTTAGTGAGCCAAATGGAGTTGTTCTCCCACAAGAACCACTCGGCTGATCCTTCTTCAATATGCCCTTCACCAACATGCAGTGTTTCCTTGATTGAATTAGCTCTCACACCAATATTTGCGTCTAGAGCCTTTGCATTGAGGGCTATCTGAAAACGGCTGTGGCGCTGAAGTTGCCTGTGAATGTGGAGTTGGTGGCATGTGAAACCCGCATGTGGAGCATTCGTTTGTGTGGGATGCTCTACCAGGTTCATTCCTAGATAATGCACTCAAAGGGCACTAAGCATAGAGTGTGAAAACTGAGTTTCCTTGAGAGCTGCTTGGAAGCCTGATGGTGTGTGAAGTTAGTGAGCCAAATGGAGTTGTTCTCCCACAAGAACCACTCGGCTGATCCTTCTTCAATATGCCCTTCACCAACATGCAGTGTTTCCTTGATTGAATTAGCTCTCACACCAATATTTGCGTCTAGAGCCTTTGCATTGAGGGCTATCTGAAAACGGCTGTGGCGCTGAAGTTGCCTGTGAATGTGGAGTTGGTGGCATGTGAAACCCGCATGTGGAGCATTCGTTTGTGTGGGATGCTCTACCAGGTTCATTCCTGGATAATGCACTCAAAGGGCACTAAGCATAGAGTGTGAAAACTGAGTTTCCTTGAGAGCTGCTTGGAAGCCTGATGGTGTGTGAAGTTAGTGAGCCAAATGGAGTTGTTCTCCCACAAGAACCACTCGGCTGATCTTCTTCAATATGCCCTTCACCAACATGCAGTGTTTCCTTGATTGAATTAGCTCTCACACCAATATTTGCGTCTAGAGCCTTTGCATTGAGGGCTATCTGAAAACGGCTGTGGCGCTGAAGTTGCCTGTGAATGTGGAGTTGGTGGCATGTGAAACCCGCATGTGGAGCATTCGTTTGTGTGGGATGTTCTACCAGGTTCATTCCTAGATAATGCACTCAAAGGGCACTAAACATAGAGTGTGAAAACTGAGTTTCCTTGAGAGCTGCTTGAAGCCTGATGGTGTGTGAAGTTAGGGAGCCAAATGGAGTTGTTCTCCCACAAGAACCACTCGGCTGATCCTTCTTCAATATGCCCTTCACCAACATGCAGTGTTTCCTTGATTGAATTAGCTCTCACAACAATATTTGCGTCTAGAGCCTTTGCATTGAGGGCTATCTGAAAACGGCTGTGGCGCTGAAGTTGCCTGTGAATGTGGAGTTGGTGGCATGTGAAACCCGCATGTGGAGCATTCGTTTGTGTGGGATGCTGACCAAGCTTCATTTCAGTCCTAGCCACACAAAGAGCACTAAGCATAGAGTGTGAAAACTGAGTTTCCTTGAGAGCTGCTTGGAAGCCTGATGGTGTGTGAAGTTAGTGAGCCAAATGGAGTTGTTCTCCCACAAGAACCACTCGGCTGATCCTTCTTCAATATGCCCTTCACCAACATGCAGTGTTTCCTTGATTGAATTAGCTCTCACACCAATATTTGCGTCTAGAGCCTTTGCATTGAGGGCTATCTGAAAACGGCTGTGGCGCTGAAGTTGCCTGTGAATGTGGAGTTGGTGGCATGTGAAACCCGCATGTGGAGCATTCGTTTGTGTGGGATGCTGACCAACCTTCATTTCAGTCCTAGCCACACAAAGAGCACTAAGCATAGAGTGTGAAAACTGAGTTTCCTTGAGAGCTGCTTGGAAGCCTGATGGTGTGTGAAGTTAGGGAGCCAAATGGAGTTGTTCTCCCACAAGAACCACTCGGCTGATCCTTCTTCAATATGCCCTTCACCAACATGCAGTGTTTCCTTGATTGAATTAGCTCTCACACCAATATTTGCGTCTAGAGCCTTTGCATTGAGGGCTATCTGAAAACGGCTGTGGCGCTGAAGTTGCCTGTGAATGTGGAGTTGGTGGCATGTGAAACCCGCATGTGGAGCATTCGTTTGTGTGGGATGCTGACCAACCTTCATTTCAGTCCTAGCCACACAAATGGCACTAAGCATAGAGTGTGAAAACTGAGTTTCCTTGAGAGCTGCTTGGAAGCCTGATGGTGTGTGAAGTTAGTGAGCCAAATGGAGTTGTTCTCCCACAAGAACCACTCGGCTGATCCTTCTTCAATATGCCCTTCACCAACATGCAGTGTTTCCTTGATTGAATTAGCTCTCACACCAATATTTGCGTCTAGAGCCTTTGCATTGAGGGCTATCTGAAAACGGCTGTGGCGCTGAAGTTGCCTGTGAATGTGGAGTTGGTGGCATGTGAAACCCGCATGTGGAGCATTCGTTTGTGTGGGATGCTCTACCAGGTTCATTCCTAGATAATGCACTCAAAGGGCACTAAGCATAGAGTGTGAAAACTGAGTTTCCTTGAGAGCTGCTTGGAAGCCTGATGGTGTGTGAAGTTAGTGAGCCAAATGGAGTTGTTCTCCCACAAGAACCACTCGGCTGATCCTTCTTCAATATGCCCTTCACCAACATGCAGTGTTTCCTTGATTGAATTAGCTCTCACACCAATATTTGCGTCTAGAGCCTTTGCATTGAGGGCTATCTGAAAACGGCTGTGGCGCTGAAGTTGCCTGTGAATGTGGAGTTGGTGGCATGAGAAACCCGCATGTGGAGCATTCGTTTGTGTGGGATGCTCTACCAGGTTCATTCCTAGATAATGCACTCAAAGGGCACTAAACATAGAGTGTGAAACTGAGTTTCCTTGAGAGCTGCTTGGAAGCCTGATGGTGTGTGAAGTTAGTGAGCCAAATGGAGTTGTTCTCCCACAAGAACCACTCGACTGATCCTTCTTCAATATGCCCTTCACCAACATGCAGTGTTTCCTTGATTGAATTAGCTCTCACACCAATATTTGCGTCTAGAGCCTTTGCATTGAGGGCTATCTGAAAACGGCTGTGGCGCTGAAGTTGCCTGTGAATGTGGAGTTGGTGGCATGTGAAACCGCATGTGGAGCATTCGTTTGTGTGGGATGCTGACCAAGCTTCATTTCAGTCCTAGGCACACAAAGGGCATTAAGCATAGAGTGTGAAAACTGAGTTTCCTTGAGAGCTGCTTGGAAGCCAGATGGTGTGTGAAGTTAGGGAGCCAAATGGAGTTGTTCTCCCACAAGAACCACTCGGCTGATCCTTCTTCAATATGCCCTTCACCAACATGCAGTGTTTCCTTGATTGAATTAGCTCTCACACCAATATTTGCGTCTAGAGCCTTTGCATTGAGGGCTATCTGAAACGGCTGTGGCGCTGAAGTTGCCTGTGAATGTGGAGTTGGTGGCATGTGAAACCCGCATGTGGAGCATTCGTTTGTGTGGGATGCTCTACCAGGTTCATTCCTAGATAATGCACTCAAAGGGCACTAAGCATAGAGTGTGAAAACTGAGTTTCCTTGAGAGCTGCTTGGAAGCCTGATGGTGTGTGAAGTTAGTGAGCCAAATGGAGTTGTTCTCCCACAAGAACCACTCGGCTGATCCTTCTTCAATATGCCCTTCACCAACATGCAGTGTTTCCTTGATTGAATTAGCTCTCACACCAATATTTGCGTCTAGAGCCTTTGCATTGAGGGCTATCTGAAAACGGCTGTGGCGCTGAAGTTGCCTGTGAATGTGGAGTTGGTGGCATGTGAAACCCGCATGTGGAGCATTCGTTTGTGTGGGATACTCTACCAGGTTCATTCCTAGATAATGCACTCAAAGGGCACTAAGCATAGAGTGTGAAAACTGAGTTTCCTTGAGAGCTGCTTGGAAGCCTGATGGTGTGTGAAGTTAGTGAGCCAAATGGAGTTGTTCTCCCACAAGAACCACTCGGCTGATCCTTCTTCAATATGCCCTTCACCAACATGCAGTGTTTCCTTGATTGAATTAGCTCTCACACCAATATTTGCGTCTAGAGCCTTTGCATTGAGGGCTATCTGAAAACGGCTGTGGCGCTGAAGTTGCCTGTGAATGTGGAGTTGGTGGCAAGTGAAACCCGCATGTGGAGCATTCGTTTGTGTGGAATGCTCTACCAGGTTCATTTCAGCCCTAGCCATACAAAGGGCACTAAGCATAGAGTGTGAAAACTGAGTTTCCTTGAGAGCTGCTTGGAAGCCTGATGGTGTGTGAAGTTAGTGAGCCAAATGGAGTTGTTCTCCCACAAGAACCACTCGGCTGATCCTTCTTCAATATGCCCTTCACCAACATGCAGTGTTTCCTTGATTGAATTAGCTCTCACACCAATATTTGCGTCTAGAGCCTTTGCATTGAGGGCTATCTGAAAACGGCTGTGGCGCTGAAGTTGCCTGTGAATGTGGAGTTGGTGGCATGTGAAACCCGCATGTGGAGCATTCGTTTGTGTGGGATGCTGACCAAGCTTCATTTCAGTCCTAGGCACACAAAGGGCATTAAGCATAGAGTGTGAAAACTGAGTTTCCTTGAGAGCTGCTTGGAAGCCTGATGGTGTGTGAAGTTAGTGAGCCAAATGGAGTTGTTCTCCCACAAGAACCACTCGGCTGATCCTTCTTCAATATGCCCTTCACCAACATGCAGTGTTTCCTTGATTGAATTAGCTCTCACACCAATATTTGCATCTAGAGCCTTTGCATTGTGGGCTATCTGAAAACGGCTGTGGCGCTGAAGTTGCCTGTGAATGTGGAGTTGGTGGCATGTGAAACCCGCATGTGGAGCATTCGTTTGTGTGGGATGCTCTACCAGGTTCATTCCTAGATACTGCACTCAAAGGGACTAAGCATAGAGTGTGAAAACTGAGTTTCCTTGAGAGCTGCTTGGAAGCCTGATGGTGTGTGAAGTTAGGGAGCCAAATGGAGTTGTTCTCCCACAAGAACCACTCGGCTGATCCTTCTTCAATATGCCCTTCACCAACATGCAGTGTTTCCTTGATTGAATTAGCTCTCACACCAATATTTGCGTCTAGAGCCTTTGCATTGAGGGCTATCTGAAAACGGCTGTGGCGCTGAAGTTGCCTGTGAATGTGGAGTTGGTGGCATGTGAAACCCGCATGTGGAGCATTCGTTTGTGTGGGATGCTCTACCAGGTTCATTCCTAGATAATGCACTCAAAGGGCACTAAGCATAGAGTGTGAAAACTGAGTTTCCTTGAGAGCTGCTTGGAAGCCTGATGGTGTGTGAAGTTAGTGAGCCAAATGGAGTTGTTCTCCCACAAGAACCACTCGGCTGATCTTTCTTCAATATGCCCTTCACCAACATGCAGTGTTTCCTTGATTGAATTAGCTCTCACACCAATATTTGCGTCTAGAGCCTTTGCATTGAGGGCTATCTGAAAACGGCTGTGGCGCTGAAGTTGCCTGTGAATGTGGAGTTGGTGGCAAGTGAAACCCGCATGTGGTTTCATTTCAGTCCTAGCCATACAAAGGGCACTAAGCATAGAGTGTGAAAAACTGAGTTTCCTTGAGAGCTGCTTGGAAGCCTGATGGTGTGTGAAGTTAGTGAGCCAAATGGAGTTGTTCTCCCACAAGAACCACTCGGCTGATCCTTCTTCAATATGCCCCTTCACCAACATGCAGTGTTTCCTTGATTGAATTAGCTCTCACACCAATATTTGTGTCTAGAGCCTTTGCATTGAGGGCTATCTGAAAACGGCTGTGGCGCTGAAGTTGCCTGTGAATGTGGAGTTGGTGGCATGTGAAACCCGCATGTGGAGCATTCGTTTGTGTGGGATACTCTACCAGGTTCATTCCTAGATAATGCACTCAAAGGGCACTAAGCATAGAGTGTGAAAACTGAGTTTCCTTGAGAGCTGCTTGGAAGCCTGATGGTGTGTGAAGTTAGTGAGCCAAATGGAGTTGTTCTCCCACAAGAACCACTCGGCTGATCCTTCTTCAATATGCCCTTCACCAACATGCAGTGTTTCCTTGATTGAATTAGCTCTCACACCAATATTTGCGTCTAGAGCCTTTGCATTGAGGGCTATCTGAAAACGGCTGTGGCGCTGAAGTTGCCTGTGAATGTGGAGTTGGTGGCAAGTGAAACCCGCATGTGGAGCATTCGTTTGTGTGGGATGCTCTACCAGCTTCATTTCAGTCCTAGCCATACAAAGGGCACTAAGCATAGAGTGTGAAAACTGAGTTTTCCTTGAGAGCTGCTTGGAAGCCTGATGGTGTGTGAAGTTAGTGAGCCAAATGGAGTTGTTCTCCCACAAGAACCACTCGGCTGATCCTTCTTCAATATGCCCCTTCACCAACATGCAGTGTTTCCTTGATTGAATTAGCTCTCACACCAATATTTGCGTCTAGAGCCTTTGCATTGAGGGCTATCTGAAAACGGCTGTGGCGCTGAAGTTGCCTGTGAATGTGGAGTTGGTGGCATGTGAAACCCGCATGTGGAGCATTCGTTTGTGTGGGATGCTGACCAAGCTTCATTTCAGTCCTAGGCACACAAAGGGCATTAAGCATAGAGTGTGAAAACTGAGTTTCCTTGAGAGCTGCTTGGAAGCCTGATGGTGTGTGAAGTTAGTGAGCCAAATGGAGTTGTTCTCCCACAAGAAACCACTCGGCTGATCCTTCTTCAATATGCCCCTTCACCAACATGCAGTGTTTCCTTGATTGAATTAGCTCTCTCACACCAATATTTGCGTCTAGAGCCTTTGCTTTGAGGGGCTATCTGAAAACGGCTGTGGCGCTGAAGTTGCCTGTGAATGTGGAGTTGGTGGCATGTGAAAACCCGCATGTGGAGCATTCGTTTGTGTGGGATGCTGACCAAGCTTCATTTTCAGTCCTAGGCACACAAAGGGCACTAAGCATAGAGTGTGAAAACTGAGTTTCCTTGAGAGCTGCTTGGAAGCCTGATGGTGTGTGAAGTTAGTGAGCCAAATGGAGTTGTTCTCCCACAAGAACCACTCGGTTGATCCTTCTTCAATATGCCCTTCACCAACATGCAGTGTTTCCTTGATTGAATTAGCTCTCACACCAATATTTGCGTCTAGAGCCTTTGCATTGAGGGCTATCTGAAAACGGCTGTGGCGCTGAAGTTGCCTGTGAATGTGGAGTTGGTGGCAAGTGAAACCCGCATGTGGAGCATTCGTTTGTGTGGGATGCTCTACCAGGTTCATTTCAGCCCTAGCCATACAAAGGGCACTAAGCATAGAGTGTGAAAACTGAGTTTCCTTGAGAGCTGCTTGGAAGCCTGATGGTGTGTGAAGTTAGTGAGCCAAATGGAGTTGTTCTCCCACAAGAAACCACTCGGCTGATCCTTCTTCAATATGCCCTTCACCAACATGCAGTGTTTCCTTGATTGAATTAGCTCTCACACCAATATTTGCGTCTAGAGCCTTTGCATTGAGGGCTATCTGAAAACGGCTGTGGCGCTGAAGTTGCCTGTGAATGTGGAGTTGGTGGCATGTGAAACCCGCATGTGGAGCATTCGTTTGTGTGGGATGCTGGACCAAGCTTCATTTCAGTCCCTAGGCACACAAAGGGCACTAAGCATAGAGTGTGAAAACTGAGTTTCCTTGAGAGCTGCTTGGAAGCCTGATGGTGTGTGAAGTTAGTGAGCCAAATGGAGTTGTTCTCCCACAAGAACCACTCGGCTGATCCTTCTTCAATATGCCCTTCACCAACATGCAGTGTTTCCTTGATTGAATTAGCTCTCACACCAATATTTGCGTCTAGAGCCTTTGCTTTGAGGGCTATCTGAAAACGGCTGTGGCGCTGAAGTTGCCTGTGAATGTGGAGTTGGTGGCATGTGAAAACCCGCATGTGGAGCATTCGTTTGTGTGGGGATGCTGACCAAGCTTCATTTCAGTCCTAGGCACACAAAGGGCACTAAGCATAGAGTGTGAAAACTGAGTTTCCTTGAGAGCTGCTTGGAAGCCTGATGGTGTGTGAAGTTAGTGAGCCAAATGGAGTTGTTCTCCCACAAGAACCACTCGGTTGATCCCTTCTTCAATATGCCCCTTCACCAACATGCAGTGTTTCCTTGATTGAATTAGCTCTCACACCAATATTTGCGTCTAGAGCCTTTGCATTGTGGGCTATCTGAAAACGGCTGTGGCGCTGAAGTTGCCTGTGAATGTGGAGTTGGTGGCATGTGAAACCCGCATGTGGAGCATTCGTT
Organism: Ochotona princeps; assembly: GCF_030435755.1. Taxonomy (NCBI): domain Eukaryota; kingdom Metazoa; phylum Chordata; class Mammalia; order Lagomorpha; family Ochotonidae; genus Ochotona; species Ochotona princeps. Next base: position 23,233 of record NW_026701491.1, on the reverse strand, counting down.
TGTGTGGGATGCTCTACCAGGTTCATTCCTAGATAATGCACTCAAAGGGCACTAAGCATAGAGTGTGAAAAACTGAGTTTCCTTGAGAGCTGCTTGGAAGCCTGATGGTGTGTGAAGTTAGTGAGCCAAATGGAGTTGTTCTCCCACAAGAACCACTCGGCTGATCCTTCTTCAATATGCCCTTCACCAACATGCAGTGTTTTCCTTGATTGAATTAGCTCTCACACCAATATTTGCGTCTAGAGCATTTGCATTGAGGGCTATCTGAAAACGGCTGTGGCGCTGAAGTTGCCTGTGAATGTGGAGTTTGGTGGCATGTGAAAACTCGCATGTGGAGCATTCGTTTGTGTGGGATGCTCTACCAGGTTCATTCCTAGATAATGCACTCAAAGGGCACTAAGCATAGAGTGTGAAAACTGAGTTTTCCTTGAGAGCTGCTTGGAAGCCTGATGGTGTGTGAAGTTTAGTGAGCCAAATGGAGTTGTTCTCCCACAAGAACCACTCGGCTGATCTTTCTTCAATATGCCCTTCACCAACATGCAGTGTTTCCTTGATTGAATTAGCTCTCACACCAATATTTGCGTCTAGAGCCTTTGCATTGAGGGCTATCTGAAAAACGGCTGTGGCGCTGAAGTTGCCTGTGAATGTGGAGTTGGTGGCAAGTGAAACCCGCATGTGGAGCATTCGTTTGTGTGGGATGCTCTACCAGGTTCATTTCAGTCCTAGCCATACAAAGGGCACTAAGCATAGAGTGTGAAAACTGAGTTTCCTTGAGAGCTGCTTGGAAGCCTGATGGTGTGTGAAGTTAGGGAGCCAAATGGAGTTGTTCTCCCACAAGAACCACTCGGCTGATCCTTCTTCAATATGCCCTTCACCAACATGCAGTGTTTCCTTGATTGAATTAGCTCTCACACCAATATTTGCGTCTAGAGCCTTTGCATTGAGGGCTATCTGAAAAACGGCTGTGGCGCTGAAGTTGCCTGTGAATGTGGAGTTGGTGGCATGTGAAACCCGCATGTGGAGCATTCGTTTGTGTGGGATGCTCTACCAGGTTCATTCCTAGATAATGCACTCAAAGGGCACTAAGCATAGAGTGTGAAAAACTGAGTTTTCCTTGAGAGCTGCTTGGAAGCCTGATGGTGTGTGAAGTTAGTGAGCCAAATGGAGTTGTTCTCCCACAAGAACCACTCGGCTGATCTTTCTTCAATATGCCCTTCACCAACATGCAGTGTTTCCTTGATTGAATTAGCTCTCACACCAATATTTGCGTCTAGAGCCTTTGCATTGAGGGCTATCTGAAAACGGCTGTGGCGCTGAAGTTGCCTGTGAATGTGGAGTTGGTGGCAAGTGAAACCCGCATGTGGAGCATTCGTTTGTGTGGGATGCTCTACCAGGTTTCATTTCAGTCCTAGCCATACAAAGGGCACTAAGCATAGAGTGTGAAAACTGAGTTTCCTTGAGAGCTGCTTGGAAGCCTGATGGTGTGTGAAGTTAGGGAGCCAAATGGAGTTGTTCTCCCACAAGAACCACTCGGCTGATCCTTCTTCAATATGCCCTTCACCAACATGCAGTGTTTCCTTGATTGAATTAGCTCTCACACCAATATTTGCGTCTAGAGCCTTTGCATTGAGGGCTATCTGAAAACGGCTGTGGCGCTGAAGTTGCCTGTGAATGTGGAGTTGGTGGCAAGTGAAACCCGCATGTGGAGCATTCGTTTCTGTGGGATGCTCTACCAGGTTCATTTCAGTCCTAGCCATACAAAGGGCACTAAGCATAGAGTGTGAAAACTGAGTTTCCTTGAGAGCTGCTTGGAAGCCTGATGGTGTGTGAAGTTAGTGAGCCAAATGGAGTTGTTCTCCCACAAGAACCACTCGGCTGATCCTTCTTCAATATGCCCTTCACCAACATGCAGTGTTTCCTTGATTGAATTAGCTCTCACACCAATATTTGCGTCTAGAGCCTTTGCATTGAGGGCTATCTGAAAACGGCTGTGGCGCTGAAGTTGCCTGTGAATGTGGAGTTGGTGGCATGTGAAACCCGCATGTGGAGCATTCGTTTGTGTGGGATGCTCTACCAGGTTCATTTCAGCCCTAGCCATACAAAGGGCACTAAGCATAGAGTGTGAAAACTGAGTTTCCTTGAGAGCTGCTTGGAAGCCTGATGGTGTGTGAAGTTAGTGAGCCAAATGGAGTTGTTCTCCCACAAGAACCACTCGGCTGATCCTTCTTCAATATGCCCTTCACCAACATGCAGTGTTTCCTTGATTGAATTAGCTCTCACACCAATATTTGCGTCTAGAGCCTTTGCATTGAGGGCTATCTGAAAACGGCTGTGGCGCTGAAGTTGCCTGTGAATGTGGAGTTGGTGGCATGTGAAACCCGCATGTGGAGCATTCGTTTGTGTGGGATGCTGACCAAGCTTCATTTCAGTCCTAGGCACACAAAGGGCATTAAGCATAGTGTGAAAACTGAGTTTCCTTGAGAGCTGCTTGGAAGCCTGATGGTGTGTGAAGTTAGTGAGCCAAATGGAGTTGTTCTCCCACAAGAACCACTCGGCTGATCCTTCTTCAATATGCCCTTCACCAACATGCAGTGTTTCCTTGATTGAATTAGCTCTCACACCAATATTTGCGTCTAGAGCCTTTGCTTTGAGGGCTATCTGAAAACGGCTGTGGCGCTGAAGTTGCCTGTGAATGTGGAGTTGGTGGCATGTGAAACCCGCATGTGGAGCATTCGTTTGTGTGGGATGCTGACCAAGCTTCATTTCAGTCCTAGGCACACAAAGGGCACTAAGCATAGAGTGTGAAAACTGAGTTTCCTTGAGAGCTGCTTGGAAGCCTGATGGTGTGTGAAGTTAGTGAGCCAAATGGAGTTGTTCTCCCACAAGAACCACTCGGCTGATCCTTCTTCAATATGCCCTTCACCAACATGCAGTGTTTCCTTGATTGAATTAGCTCTCACACCAATATTTGCGTCTAGAGCCTTTGCATTGAGGGCTATCTGAAAACGGCTGTGGCGCTGAAGTTGCCTGTGAATGTGGAGTTGGTGGCAAGTGAAACCCGCATGTGGAGCATTCGTTTGTGTGGGATGCTCTACCAGGTTCATTTCAGTCCTAGCCATACAAAGGGCACTAAGCATAGAGTGTGAAAACTGAGTTTCCTTGAGAGCTGCTTGGAAGCCTGATGGTGTGTGAAGTTAGTGAGCCAAATGGAGTTGTTCTCCCACAAGAACCACTCGGCTGATCCTTCTTCAATATGCCCTTCACCAACATGCAGTGTTTCCTTGATTGAATTAGCTCTCACACCAATATTTGCGTCTAGAGCCTTTGCATTGAGGGCTATCTGAAAACGGCTGTGGCGCTGAAGTTGCCTGTGAATGTGGAGTTGGTGGCATGTGAAACCCGCATGTGGAGCATTCGTTTGTGTGGGATGCTCTACCAGGTTCATTTCAGCCCTAGCCATACAAAGGGCACTAAGCATAGAGTGTGAAAACTGAGTTTCCTTGAGAGCTGCTTGGAAGCCTGATGGTGTGTGAAGTTAGTGAGCCAAATGGAGTTGTTCTCCCACAAGAACCACTCGGCTGATCCTTCTTCAATATGCCCTTCACCAACATGCAGTGTTTCCTTGATTGAATTAGCTCTCACACCAATATTTGCGTCTAGAGCCTTTGCATTGAGGGCTATCTGAAAACGGCTGTGGCGCTGAAGTTGCCTGTGAATGTGGAGTTGGTGGCATGTGAAACCCGCATGTGGAGCATTCGTTTGTGTGGGATGCTGACCAAGCTTCATTTCAGTCCTAGGCACACAAAGGGCATTAAGCATAGAGTGTGAAAACTGAGTTTCCTTGAGAGCTGCTTGGAAGCCTGATGGTGTGTGAAGTTAGTGAGCCAAATGGAGTTGTTCTCCCACAAGAACCACTCGGCTGATCCTTCTTCAATATGCCCTTCACCAACATGCAGTGTTTCCTTGATTGAATTAGCTCTCACACCAATATTTGCGTCTAGAGCCTTTGCTTTGAGGGCTATCTGAAAACGGCTGTGGCGCTGAAGTTGCCTGTGAATGTGGAGTTGGTGGCATGTGAAACCCGCATGTGGAGCATTCGTTTGTGTGGGATGCTGACCAAGCTTCATTTCAGTCCTAGGCACACAAAGGGCACTAAGCATAGAGTGTGAAAACTGAGTTTCCTTGAGAGCTGCTTGGAAGCCTGATGGTGTGTGAAGTTAGGGAGCCAAATGGAGTTGTTCTCCCACAAGAACCACTCGGTTGATCCTTCTTCAATATGCCCTTCACCAACATGCAGTGTTTCCTTGATTGAATTAGCTCTCACACCAATATTTGCGTCTAGAGCCTTTGCATTGAGGGCTATCTGAAAACGGCTGTGGCGCTGAAGTTGCCTGTGAATGTGGAGTTGGTGGCATGTGAAACCCGCATGTGGAGCATTCGTTTGTGTGGGATGCTCTACCAGGTTCATTCCTAGATAATGCACTCAAAGGGCACTAAGCATAGAGTGTGAAAACTGAGTTTCCTTGAGAGCTGCTTGGAAGCCTGATGGTGTGTGAAGTTAGTGAGCCAAATGGAGTTGTTCTCCCACAAGAACCACTCGGCTGATCTTTCTTCAATATGCCCTTCACCAACATGCAGTGTTTCCTTGATTGAATTAGCTCTCACACCAATATTTGCGTCTAGAGCCTTTGCATTGAGGGCTATCTGAAAACGGCTGTGGCGCTGAAGTTGCCTGTGAATGTGGAGTTGGTGGCATGTGAAACCCGCATGTGGAGCATTCGTTTGTGTGGGATGCTCTACCAGGTTCATTTCAGTCCTAGCCATACAAAGGGCACTAAGCATAGAGTGTGAAAACTGAGTTTCCTTGAGAGCTGCTTGGAAGCCTGATGGTGTGTGAAGTTAGTGAGCCAAATGGAGTTGTTCTCCCACAAGAACCACTCGGCTGATCCTTCTTCAATATGCCCTTCACCAACATGCAGTGTTTCCTTGATTGAATTAGCTCTCACACCAATATTTGCGTCTAGAGCCTTTGCATTGAGGGCTATCTGAAAACGGCTGTGGCGCTGAAGTTGCCTGTGAATGTGGAGTTGGTGGCATGTGAAACCCGCATGTGGAGCATTCGTTTGTGTGGGATGCTGACCAAGCTTCATTTCAGTCCTAGGCACACAAAGGGCACTAAGCATAGAGTGTGAAAACTGAGTTTCCTTGAGAGCTGCTTGGAAGCCTGATGGTGTGTGAAGTTAGTGAGCCAAATGGAGTTGTTCTCCCACAAGAACCACTCGGCTGATCCTTCTTCAATATGCCCTTCAGCAACATGCAGTGTTTCCTTGATTGAATTAGCTCTCACACCAATATTTGCGTCTAGAGCCTTTGCATTGAGGGCTATCTGAAAACGGCTGTGGCGCTGAAGTTGCCTGTGAATGTGGAGTTGGTGGCATGTGAAACCCGCATGTGGAGCATTCGTTTGTGTGGGATGCTGACCAAGCTTCATTTCAGTCCTAGGCACACAAAGGGCACTAAGCATAGAGTGTGAAAACTGAGTTTCCTTGAGAGCTGCTTGGAAGCCTGATGGTGTGTGAAGTTAGTGAGCCAAATGGAGTTGTTCTCCCACAAGAACCACTCGGTTGATCCTTCTTCAATATGCCCTTCACCAACATGCAGTGTTTCCTTGATTGAATTAGCTCTCACACCAATATTTGCGTCTAGAGCCTTTGCATTGTGGGCTATCTGAAAACGGCTGTGGCGCTGAAGTTGCCTGTGAATGTGGAGTTGGTGGCATGTGAAACCCGCATGTGGAGCATTCGTTTGTGTGGGATGCTCTACCAGGTTCATTCCTAGATACTGCACTCAAAGGGCACTAAGCATAGAGTGTGAAAACTGAGTTTCCTTGAGAGCTGCTTGGAAGCCTGATGGTGTGTGAAGTTAGGGAGCCAAATGGAGTTGTTCTCCCACAAGAACCACTCGGCTGATCCTTCTTCAATATGCCCTTCACCAACATGCAGTGTTTCCTTGATTGAATTAGCTCTCACACCAATATTTGCGTCTAGAGCCTTTGCATTGAGGGCTATCTGAAAACGGCTGTGGCGCTGAAGTTGCCTGTGAATGTGGAGTTGGTGGCATGTGAAACCCGCATGTGGAGCATTCGTTTGTGTGGGATGCTGACCAAGCTTCATTTCAGTCCTAGGCACTCAAAGGGCACTAAGCATAGAGTGTGAAAACTGAGTTTCCTTGAGAGCTGCTTGGAAGCCTGATGGTGTGTGAAGTTAGGGAGCCAAATGGAGTTGTTCTCCCACAAGAACCACTCGGCTGATCTTTCTTCAATATGCCCTTCACCAACATGCAGTGTTTCCTTGATTGAATTAGCTCTCACACCAATATTTGCGTCTAGAGCCTTTGCATTGAGGGCTATCTGAAAACGGCTGTGGCGCTGAAGTTGCCTGTGAATGTGGAGTTGGTGGCATGTGAAACCCGCATGTGGAGCATTCGTTTGTGTGGGATGCTCACCAAGCTTCATTTCAGTCCTAGGCACTCAAAGGGCATTAAGCATAGAGTGTGAAAACTGAGTTTCCTTGAGAGCTGCTTGGAAGCCTGATGGTGTGTGAAGTTAGGGAGCCAAATGGAGTTGTTCTCCCACAAGAACCACTCAGCTGATCCTTCTTCAATATGCCCTTCACCAACATGCAGTGTTTCCTTGATTGAATTAGCTCTCACACCAATATTTGCGTCTAGAGCCTTTGCATTGAGGGCTATCTGAAAACGGCTGTGGCGCTGAAGTTGCCTGTGAATGTGGAGTTGGTGGCATGTGAAACCCGCATGTGGAGCATTCGTTTGTGTGGGATGCTGACCAAGCTTCATTTCAGTCCTAGGCACACAAAGGGCACTAAGCATAGAGTGTGAAAACAGTTTCCTTGAGAGCTGCTTGGAAGCCTGATGGTGTGTGAAGTTAGGGAGCCAAATGGAGTTGTTCTCCCACAAGAACCACTCGGTTGATCCTTCTTCAATATGCCCTTCACCAACATGCAGTGTTTCCTTGATTGAATTAGCTCTCACACCAATATTTGCGTCTAGAGCCTTTGCATTGTGGGCTATCTGAAAACGGCTGTGGCGCTGAAGTTGCCTGTGAATGTGGAGTTGGTGGCATGTGAAACCCGCATGTGGAGCATTCGTTTGTGTGGGATGCTCTACCAGGTTCATTCCTAGATAATGCACTCAAAGGGCACTAAGCATAGAGTGTGAAAACTGAGTTTCCTTGAGAGCTGCTTGGAAGCCTGATGGTGTGTGAAGTTAGTGAGCCAAATGGAGTTGTTCTCCCACAAGAACCACTCGGCTGATCCTTCTTCAATATGCCCTTCACCAACATGCAGTGTTTCCTTGATTGAATTAGCTCTCACACCAATATTTGCGTCTAGAGCCTTTGCATTGAGGGCTATCTGAAAACGGCTGTGGCGCTGAAGTTGCCAGTGAATGTGGAGTTGGTGGCATGTGAAACCCGCATGTGGAGCATTCATTTGTGTGGGATGCTCTACCAGGTTCATTCCTGGATAATGCACTCAAAGGGCATTAAGCATAGAGTGTGAAAACTGAGTTTCCTTGAGAGCTGCTTGGAAGCCTGATGGTGTGTGAAGTTAGTGAGCCAAATGGAGTTGTTCTCCCACAAGAACCACTCGGCTGATCCTTCTTCAATATGCCCTTCACCAACATGCAGTGTTTCCTTGATTGAATTAGCTCTCACACCAATATTTGCGTCTAGAGCCTTTGCATTGAGGGCGATCTGAAAACGGCTGTGGCGCTGAAGTTGCCTGTGAATGTGGAGTTGGTGGCATGTGAAACCCGCATGTGGAGCATTCGTTTGTGTGGGATGCTGACCAAGCTTCATTTCAGTCCTAGGCACACAAAGGGCACTAAGCATAGAGTGTGAAAACTGAGTTTCCTTGAGAGCTGCTTGGAAGCCTGATGGTGTGTGAAGTTAGGGAGCCAAATGGAGTTGTTCTCCCACAAGAACCACTCGGTTGATCCTTCTTCAATATGCCCTTCACCAACATGCAGTGTTTCCTTGATTGAATTAGCTCTCACACCAATATTTGCGTCTAGAGCCTTTGCTTTGAGGGCTATCTGAAAACGGCTGTGGCGCTGAAGTTGCCTGTGAATGTGGAGTTGGTGGCATGTGAAACCCGCATGTGGAGCATTCGTTTGTGTTATGCTCTACCAGGTTCATTCCTAGATAATGCACTCAAAGGGCACTAAGCATAGAGTGTGAAAACTGAGTTTCCTTGAGAGCTGCTTGGAAGCCTGATGGTGTGTGAAGTTAGGGAGCCAAATGGAGTTGTTCTCCCACAAGAACCACTCGGCTGATCCTTCTTCAATATGCCCTTCACCAACATGCAGTGTTTCCTTGATTGAATTAGCTCTCACACCAATATTTGCGTCTAGAGCCTTTGCATTGAGGGCTATCTGAAAACGGCTGTGGCGCTGAAGTTGCCTGTGAATGTGGAGTTGGTGGCATGTGAAACCCGCATGTGGAGCATTCGTTTGTGTGGGATGCTCTACCAGGTTCATTCCTAGATAATCCACTCAAAGGGCACTAAACAGAGTGTGAAAACTGAGTTTCCTTGAGAGCTGCTTGGAAGCCCGATGGTGTGTGAAGTTAGTGAGCCAAATGGAGTTGTTCTCCCACAAGAACCACTCGGCTGATCCTTCTTCAATATGCCCTTCACCAACATGCAGTGTTTCCTTGATTGAATTAGCTCTCACACCAATATTTGCGTCTAGAGCCTTTGCATTGAGGGCTATCTGAAAACGGCTGTGGCGCTGAAGTTGCCTGTGAATGTGGAGTTGGTGGCAAGTGAAACCCGCATGTGGAGCATTCGTTTGTGTGGGATGCTCTACCAGGTTCATTTCAGTCCTAGCCATACAAAGGGCACTAAGCATAGAGTGTGAAATCTGAGTTTCCTTGAGAGCTGCTTGGAAGCCTGATGGTGTGTGAAGTTAGTGAGCCAAATGGAGTTGTTCTCCCACAAGAACCACTCGGCTGATCCTTCTTCAATATGCCCTTCACCAACATGCAGTGTTTCCTTGATTGAATTAGCTCTCACACCAATATTTGCGTCTAGAGCCTTTGCATTGAGGGCTATCTGAAAACAGCTGTGGCGCTGAAGTTGCCTGTGAATGTGGAGTTGGTGGCATGTGAAACCCGCATGTGGAGCATTCGTTTGTGTGGGATGCTGACCAAGCTTCATTTCAGTCCTAGGCACACAACGGGCACTAAGGATAGAGTGTGAAAACTGAGTTTCCTTGAGAGCTGCTTGGAAGCCTGATGGTGTGTGAAGTTCGTGAGCCAAATGGAGTTGTTCTCCCGCAAGAACCACTCGGTTGATCCTTCTTCAATATGCCCTTCACCAACATGCAGTGTTTCCTTGATTGAATTAGCTCTCACACCAATATTTGCGTCTAGAGCCTTTGCATTGTGGGCTATCTGAAAACGGCTGTGGCGCTGAAGTTGCCTGTGAATGTGGAGTTGGTGGCATGTGAAACCCGCATGTGGAGCATTCGTTTGTGTGGGATGCTCTACCAGGTTCATTTCAGTCCTAGATAATGCACTCAAAGGGCACTAAGCATAGAGTGTGAAAACTGAGTTTCCTTGAGAGCTGCTTGGAAGCCTGATGGTGTGTGAAGTTAGTGAGCCAAATGGAGTTGTTCTCCCACAAGAACCACTCGGCTGATCCTTCTTCAATATGCCCTTCACCAACATGCAGTGTTTCCTTGATTGAATTAGCTCTCACACCAATATTTGCGTCTAGAGCCTTTGCATTGAGGGCTATCTGAAAACGGCTGTGGCGCTGAAGTTGCCTGTGAATGTGGAGTTGGTGGCATGTGAAACCCGCATGTGGAGCATTCGTTTGTGTGGGATGCTCTACCAGGTTCATTCCTAGATAATGCACTCAAAGGGCACTAAACATAGAGTGTGAAAACTGAGTTTCCTTGAGAGCTGCTTGGAAGCCCTGATGGTGTGAGAAGTTAGGGAGCCAAATGGAGTTGTTCTCCCACAAGAACCACTCGGCTGATCCTTCTTCAATATGCCCTTCACCAACATGCAGTGTTTCCTTGATTGAATTAGCTCTCACACCAATATTTGCATCTAGAGCCTTTGCATTGAGGGCTATCTGAAAACGGCTGTGGCGCTGAAGTTGCCTGTGAATGTGGAGTTGGTGGCATGTGAAACCCGCATGTGGAGCATTCGTTTGTGTGGGATGCTGACCAAGCTTCATTTCAATCCTAGGCACACAAAGGGCACTAAGCATAGAGTGTGAAAACTGAGTTTCCTTGAGAGCTGCTTGGAAGCCTGATGGTGTGTGAAGTTAGGGAGCCAAATGGAGTTGTTCTCCCACAAGAACCACTCGGCTGATCCTTCTTCAATATGCCCTTCACCAACATGCAGTGTTTCCTTGATTGAATTAGCTCTCACACCAATATTTGCGTCTAGAGCCTTTGCATTGAGGGCTATCTGAAAACGGCTGTGGCGCTGAAGTTGCCTGTGAATGTGGAGTTGGTGGCATGTGAAACCCGCATGTGGAGCATTCGTTTGTGTGGGATGCTCTACCAGGTTCATTCCTAGATAATGCACTCAAAGGGCACTAAGCATAGAGTGTGAAAACTGATTTTCCTTGAGAGCTGCTTGGAAGCCTGATGGTGTGTGAAGTTAGTGAGCCAAATGGAGTTGTTCTCCCACAAGAACCACTCGGCTGATCCTTCTTCAATATGCCCTTCACCAACACGCAGTGTTTCCTTGATTGAATTAGCTCTCACACCAATATTTGCGTCTAGAGCCTTTGCATTGAGGGCTATCTGAAAACGGCTGTGGCGCTGAAGTTGCCTGTGAATGTGGAGTTGGTGGCATGTGAAACCCCGCATGTGGAGCATTCGTTTGTGTGGGATGCTCTACCAGGTTCATTTCAGTCCTAGCCATACAAAGGGCACTAAGCATAGAGTGTGAAAACTGAGTTTCCTTGAGAGCTGCTTGGAAGCCTGATGGTGTGTGAAGTTAGGGAGCCAAATGGAGTTGTTCTCCCACAAGAACCACTCGGCTGATCCTTCTTCAATATGCCCTTCACCAACATGCAGTGTTTCCTTGATTGAATTAGCTCTCACACCAATATTTGCGTCTAGAGCCTTTGCATTGAGGGCTATCTGAAAACGGCTGTGGCGCTGAAGTTGCCTGTGAATGTGGAGTTGGTGGCATGTGAAACCCGCATGTGGAGCATTCGTTTGTGTGGGATGCTCTACCAGGTTCATTCCTAGATAATGCACTCAAAGGGCACTAAGCATAGAGTGTGAAAACTGAGTTTCCTTGAGAGCTGCTTGGAAGCCTGATGGTGTGTGAAGTTAGTGAGCCAAATGGAGTTGTTCTCCCACAAGAACCACTCGGCTGATCCTTCTTCAATATGCCCTTCACCAACATGCAGTGTTTCCTTGATTGAATTAGCTCTCACACCAATATTTGCGTCTAGAGCCTTTGCATTGTGGGCTATCTGAAAACGGCTGTGGCGCTGAAGTTGCCTGTGAATGTGGAGTTGGTGGCATGTGAAACCCGCATGTGGAGCATTCGTTTGTGTGGGATGCTCTACCAGGTTCATTCCTAGATAATGCACTCAAAGGGCACTAAGCATAGAGTGTGAAAACTGAGTTTCCTTGAGAGCTGCTTGGAAGCCTGATGGTGTGTGAAGTTAGTGAGCCAAATGGAGTTGTTCTCTCCACAAGAACCACTCGGCTGATCCTTCTTCAATATGCCCTTCACCAACATGCAGTGTTTCCTTGATTGAATTAGCTCTCACACCAATATTTGCGTCTAGAGCCTTTGCATTGAGGGCTATCTGAAAACGGCTGTGGCGCTGAAGTTGCCTGTGAATGTGGAGTTGGTGGCATGTGAAACCCGCATGTGGAGCATTCGTTTGTGTGGGATGCTGACCAAGCTTCATTTCAGTCCTAGCCATACAAAGGGCACTAAGCATAGAGTGTGAAAACTGAGTTTCCTTGAGAGCTGCTTGGAAGCCTGATGGTGTGTGAAGTTAGTGAGCCAAATGGAGTTGTTCTCCCACAAGAACCACTCGGCTGATCCTTCTTCAATATGCCCTTCACCAACATGCAGTGTTTCCTTGATTGAATTAGCTCTCACACCAATATTTGCGTCTAGAGCCTTTGCATTGAGGGCTATCTGAAAACGGCTGTGGCGCTGAAGTTGCCTGTGAATGTGGAGTTGGTGGCATGTGAAACCCGCATGTGGAGCATTCGTTTGTGTGGGATGCTGACCAAGCTTCATTTCAGTCCTAGGCACACAAAGGGCACTAAGCATAGAGTGTGAAAACTGAGTTTCCTTGAGAGCTGCTTGGAAGCCTGATGGTGTGTGAAGTTCGTGAGCCAAATGGAGTTGTTCTCCCACAAGAACCACTCGGTTGATCCTTCTTCAATATGCCCTTCACCAACATGCAGTGTTTCCTTGATTGAATTAGCTCTCACACCAATATTTGCGTCTAGAGCCTTTGCATTGTGGGCTATCTGAAAACGGCTGTGGCGCTGAAGTTGCCTGTGAATGTGGAGTTGGTGGCATGTGAAACCCGCATGTGGAGCATTCGTTTGTGTGGGATGCTGACCAAGCTTCATTTCAGTCCTAGGCACACAAAGGGCACTAAGCATAGAGTGTGAAAACTGAGTTTCCTTGAGAGCTGCTTGGAAGCCTGATGGTGTGTGAAGTTAGGGAGCCAAATGGAGTTGTTCTCCCACAAGAACCACTCGGCTGATCCTTCTTCAATATGCCCTTCACCAACATGCAGTGTTTCCTTGATTGAATTAGCTCTCACACCAATATTTGCGTCTAGAGCCTTTGCATTGAGGGCTATCTGAAAACGGCTGTGGCGCTGAAGTTGCCTGTGAATGTGGAGTTGGTGGCATGTGAAACCCGCATGTGGAGCATTCGTTTGTGTGGGATGCTCTACCAGGTTCATTCCTAGATAATGCACTCAAAGGGCACTAAGCATAGAGTGTGAAAACTGAGTTTCCTTGAGAGCTGCTTGGAAGCCTGATGGTGTGTGAAGTTAGGGAGCCAAATGGAGTTGTTCTCCCACAAGAACCACTCGGCTGATCCTTCTTCAATATGCCCTTCACCAACATGCAGTGTTTCCTTGATTGAATTAGCTCTCACACCAATATTTGCGTCTAGAGCCTTTGCATTGTGGGCTATCTGAAAACGGCTGTGGCGCTGAAGTTGCCTGTGAATGTGGAGTTGGTGGCATGTGAAACCCGCATGTGGAGCATTCGTTTGTGTGGGATGCTCTACCAGGTTCATTCCTAGATAATGCACTCAAAGGGCACTAAGCATAGAGTGTGAAAACTGAGTTTCCTTGAGAGCTGCTTGGAAGCCTGATGGTGTGTGAAGTTAGTGAGCCAAATGGAGTTGTTCTCCCACAAGAACCACTCGGCTGATCCTTCTTCAATATGCCCTTCACCAACATGCAGTGTTTCCTTGATTGAATTAGCTCTCACACCAATATTTGCGTCTAGAGCCTTTGCATTGAGGGCTATCTGAAAACGGCTGTGGCGCTGAAGTTGCCTGTGAATGTGGAGTTGGTGGCATGTGAAACCCGCATGTGGAGCATTCGTTTGTGTGGGATGCTCTACCAGGTTCATTCCTAGATAATGCACTCAAAGGGCACTAAGCATAGAGTGTGAAAACTGAGTTTCCTTGAGAGCTGCTTGGAAGCCTGATGGTGTGTGAAGTTAGGGAGCCAAATGGAGTTGTTCTCCCACAAGAACCACTCGGCTGATCCTTCTTCAATATGCCCTTCACCAACATGCAGTGTTTCCTTGATTGAATTAGCTCTCACACCAATATTTGCGTCTAGAGCCTTTGCATTGAGGGCTATCTGAAAACGGCTGTGGCGCTGAAGTTGCCTGTCAATGTGGAGTTGGTGGCATGTGAAACCCGCATGTGGAGCATTCGTTTGTGTGGGATGCTGACCAAGCTTCATTTCAGTCCTAGGCACACAAAGGGCATTAAGCATAGAGTGTGAAAAACTGAGTTTCCTTGAGAGCTGCTTGGAAGCCTGATGGTGTGTGAAGTTAGTGAGCCAAATGGAGTTGTTCTCCCACAAGAACCACTCGGCTGATCCTTCTTCAATATGCCCTTCACCAACATGCAGTGTTTCCTTGATTGAATTAGCTCTCACACCAATATTTGCGTCTAGAGCCTTTGCATTGAGGGCTATCTGAAAACGGCTGTGGCGCTGAAGTTGCCTGTGAATGTGGAGTTGGTGGCAAGTGAAACCCGCATGTGGAGCATTCGTTTGTGTGGGATGCTCTACCAGGTTCATTTCAGTCATAGCCATACAAAGGGCACTAAGCATAGAGTGTGAAAACTGAGTTTCCTTGAGAGCTGCTTGGAAGCCTGATGGTGTGAGAAGTTAGTGAGCCAAATGGAGTTGTTCTCCCACAAGAACCACTCGGTTGATCCTTCTTCAATATGCCCTTCACCAACATGCAGTGTTTCCTTGATTGAATTAGCTCTCACACCAATATTTGCGTCTAGAGCCTTTGCATTGAGGGCTATCTGAAAACGGCTGTGGCGCTGAAGTTGCCTGTGAATGTGGAGTTGGTGGCATGTGAAACCCGCATGTGGAGCATTCATTTGTGTGGGATGCTCTACCAGGTTCATTCCTAGATAATGCACTCAAAGGGCACTAAGCATAGAGTGTGAAAACTGAGTTTCCTTGAGAGCTGCTTGGAAGCCTGATGGTGTGTGAAGTTAGGGAGCCAAATGGAGTTGTTCTCCCACAAGAACCACTCGGCTGATCCTTCTTCAATATGCCCTTCAGCAACATGCAGTGTTTCCTTGATTGAATTAGCTCTCACACCAATATTTGCGTCTAGAGCCTTTGCATTGAGGGCTATCTGAAAACGGCTGTGGCGTTGAAGTTGCCTGTGAATGTGGAGTTGGTGGCATGTGAAACCCGCATGTGGAGCATTCGTTTGTGTGGGATGCTCTACCAGGTTCATTCCTAGATAATGCACTCAAAGGGCACTAAGCATAGAGTGTGAAAACTGAGTTTCCTTGAGAGCTGCTTGGAAGCCTGATTGTGTGTGAAGTTAGGGAGCCAAATGGAGTTGTTCTCCCACAAGAACCACTCGGCTGATCCTTCTTCAATATGCCCTTCACCAACATGCAGTGTTTCCTTGATTGAATTAGCTCTCACACCAATATTTGCGTCTAGAGCCTTTGCATTGAGGGCTATCTGAAAACGGCTGTGGCGCTGAAGTTGCCTGTGAATGTGGAGTTGGTGGCATGTGAAACCCGCATGTGGAGCATTCGTTTGTGTGGGATGCTCTACCAGGTTCATTCCTAGATAATGCACTCAAAGGGCACTAAGGATAGAGTGTGAAAACTGAGTTTCCTTGAGAGCTGCTTGGAAGCCTGATGGTGTGTGAAGTTAGTGAGCCAAATGGAGTTGTTCTCCCACAAGAACCACTCTGCTGATCCTTCTTCAATATGCCCTTCACCAACATGCAGTGTTTCCTTGATTGAATTAGCTCTCACACCAATATTTGCGTCTAGAGCCTTTGCATTGAGGGCTATCTGAAAACGGCTGTGGCGCTGAAGTTGCCTGTCAATGTGGAGTTGGTGGCATGTGAAACCCGCATGTGGAGCATTCGTTTGTGTGGGATGCTGACCAAGCTTCATTTCAGTCCTAGGCACACAAAGGGCATTAAGCATAGAGTGTGAAAACTGAGTTTCCTTGAGAGCTGCTTGGAAGCCTGATGGTGTGTGAAGTTAGTGAGCCAAATGGAGTTGTTCTCCCACAAGAACCACTCGGCTGATCCTTCTTCAATATGCCCTTCACCAACATGCAGTGTTTCCTTGATTGAATTAGCTCTCACACCAATATTTGCGTCTAGAGCCTTTGCATTGAGGGCTATCTGAAAACGGCTGTGGCGCTGAAGTTGCCTGTGAATGTGGAGTTGGTGGCAAGTGAAACCCGCAATGTGGAGCATTCGTTTGTGTGGGATGCTCTACCAGGTTCATTGCAGTCCTAGCCATACAAAGGGCACTAAGCATAGAGTGTGAAAACTGAGTTTCCTTGAGAGCTGCTTGGAAGCCTGATGGTGTGAGAAGTTAGTGAGCCAAATGGAGTTGTTCTCCCACAAGAACCACTCGGCTGATCCTTCTTCAATATGCCCTTCACCAACATGCAGTGTTTCCTTGATTGAATTAGCTCTCACACCAATATTTGCGTCTAGAGCCTTTGCATTGAGGGCTATCTGAAAACGGCTGTGGCGCTGAAGTTGCCTGTGAATGTGGAGTTGGTGGCATGTGAAACCCGCATGTGGAGCATTCATTTGTGTGGGATGCTCTACCAGGTTCATTCCTAGATAATGCACTCAAAGGGCACTAAGCATAGAGTGTGAAAACTGAGTTTCCTTGAGAGCTGCTTGGAAGCCTGATTGTGTGTGAAGTTAGGGAGCCAAATGGAGTTGTTCTCCCACAAGAACCACTCGGTTGATCCTTCTTCAATATGCCCTTCACCAACATGCAGTGTTTCCTTGATTGAATTAGCTCTCACACCAATATTTGCGTCTAGAGCCTTTGCATTGAGGGCTATCTGAAAACGGCTGTGGCGCTGAAGTTGCCTGTGAATGTGGAGTTGGTGGCATGTGAAACCCGCATGTGGAGCATTCGTTTGTGTGGGATGCTCTACCAGGTTCATTCCTAGATAATGCACTCAAAGGGCACTAAGCATAGAGTGTGAAAACTGAGTTTCCTTGAGAGCTGCTTGGAAGCCTGATTGTGTGTGAAGTTAGGGAGCCAAATGGAGTTGTTCTCCCACAAGAACCACTCGGCTGATCCTTCTTCAATATGCCCTTCACCAACATGCAGTGTTTCCTTGATTGAATTAGCTCTCACACCAATATTTGCGTCTAGAGCCTTTGCATTGAGGGCTATCTGAAAACGGCTGTGGCGCTGAAGTTGCCTGTCAATGTGGAGTTGGTGGCATGTGAAACCCGCATGTGGAGCATTCGTTTGTGTGGGATGCTGACCAAGCTTCATTTCAGTCCTAGGCACACAAAGGGCATTAAGCATAGAGTGTGAAAACTGAGTTTCCTTGAGAGCTGCTTGGAAGCCTGATGGTGTGTGAAGTTAGGGAGCCAAATGGAGTTGTTCTCCCACAAGAACCACTCTGCTGATCCTTCTTCAATATGCCCTTCACCAACATGCAGTGTTTCCTTGATTGAATTAGCTCTCACACCAATATTTGCGTCTAGAGCCTTTGCATTGAGGGCTATCTGAAAACGGCTGTGGCGCTGAAGTTGCCTGTGAATGTGGAGTTGGTGGCAAGTGAAACCCGCATGTGGAGCATTCGTTTGTGTGGGATGCTCTACCAGGTTCATTTCAGTCCTAGCCATACAAAGGGCACTAAGCATAGAGTGTGAAAACTGAGTTTCCTTGAGAGCTGCTTGGAAGCCTGATGGTGTGTGAAGTTAGTGAGCCAAATGGAGTTGTTCTCCCACAAGAACCACTCGGCTGATCCTTCTTCAATATGCCCTTCACCAACATGCAGTGTTTCCTTGATTGAATTAGCTCTCACACCAATATTTGCGTCTAGAGCCTTTGCATTGAGGGCTATCTGAAAACGGCTGTGGCGCTGAAGTTGCCTGTGAATGTGGAGTTGGTGGCAAGTGAAACCCGCATGTGGAGCATTCGTTTGTGTGGGATGCTCTACCAGGTTCATTGCAGTCCTAGCCATACAAAGGGCACTAAGCATAGAGTGTGAAAACTGAGTTTCCTTGAGAGCTGCTTGGAAGCCTGATGGTGTGAGAAGTTAGTGAGCCAAATGGAGTTGTTCTCCCACAAGAACCACTCGGCTGATCCTTCTTCAATATGCCCTTCACCAACATGCAGTGTTTCCTTGATTGAATTAGCTCTCACACCAATATTTGCGTCTAGAGCCTTTGCATTGAGGGCTATCTGAAAACGGCTGTGGCGCTGAAGTTGCCTGTGAATGTGGAGTTGGTGGCATGTGAAACCCGCATGTGGAGCATTCATTTGTGTGGGATGCTCTACCAGGTTCATTCCTAGATAATGCACTCAAAGGGCACTAAGCATAGAGTGTGAAAACTGAGTTTCCTTGAGAGCTGCTTGGAAGCCTGATGGTGTGTGAAGTTAGGGAGCCAAATGGAGTTGTTCTCCCACAAGAACCACTCGGTTGATCCTTCTTCAATATGCCCTTCACCAACATGCAGTGTTTCCTTGATTGAATTAGCTCTCACACCAATATTTGCGTCTAGAGCCTTTGCATTGAGGGCTATCTGAAAACGGCTGTGGCGCTGAAGTTGCCTGTGAATGTGGAGTTGGTGGCATGTGAAACCCGCATGTGGAGCATTCGTTTGTGTGGGATGCTCTACCAGGTTCATTCCTAGATAATGCACTCAAAGGGCACTAAGCATAGAGTGTGAAAACTGAGTTTCCTTGAGAGCTGCTTGGAAGCCTGATTGTGTGTGAAGTTAGGGAGCCAAATGGAGTTGTTCTCCCACAAGAACCACTCGGCTGATCCTTCTTCAATATGCCCTTCACCAACATGCAGTGTTTCCTTGATTGAATTAGCTCTCACACCAATATTTGCGTCTAGAGCCTTTGCATTGTGGGCTATCTGAAAACGGCTGTGGCGCTGAAGTTGCCTGTGAATGTGGAGTTGGTGGCATGTGAAACCCGCATGTGGAGCATTCGTTTGTGTGGGATGCTCTACCAGGTTCATTCCTAGATAATGCACTCAAAGGGCACTAAGCATAGAGTGTGAAAACTGAGTTTCCTTGAGAGCTGCTTGGAAGCCTGATGGTGTGTGAAGTTAGTGAGCCAAATGGAGTTGTTCTCCCACAAGAACCACTCTGCTGATCCTTCTTCAATATGCCCTTCACCAACATGCAGTGTTTCCTTGATTGAATTAGCTCTCACACCAATATTTGCGTCTAGAGCCTTTGCATTGAGGGCTATCTGAAAACGGCTGTGGCGCTGAAGTTGCCTGTCAATGTGGAGTTGGTGGCATGTGAAACCCGCATGTGGAGCATTCGTTTGTGTGGGATGCTGACCAAGCTTCATTTCAGTCCTAGGCACACAAAGGGCATTAAGCATAGAGTGTGAAAACTGAGTTTCCTTGAGAGCTGCTTGGAAGCCTGATGGTGTGTGAAGTTAGGGAGCCAAATGGAGTTGTTCTCCCACAAGAACCACTCTGCTGATCCTTCTTCAATATGCCCTTCACCAACATGCAGTGTTTCCTTGATTGAATTAGCTCTCACACCAATATTTGCGTCTAGAGCCTTTGCATTGAGGGCTATCTGAAAACGGCTGTGGCGCTGAAGTTGCCTGTGAATGTGGAGTTGGTGGCAAGTGAAACCCGCATGTGGAGCATTCGTTTGTGTGGGATGCTCTACCAGGTTCATTTCAGTCCTAGCCATACAAAGGGCACTAAGCATAGAGTGTGAAAACTGAGTTTCCTTGAGAGCTGCTTGGAAGCCTGATGGTGTGAGAAGTTAGTGAGCCAAATGGAGTTGTTCTCCCACAAGAACCACTCGGTTGATCCTTCTTCAATATGCACTTCACCAACATGCAGTGTTTCCTTGATTGAATTAGCTCTCACACCAATATTTGCGTCTAGAGCCTTTGCATTGAGGGCTATCTGAAAACGGCTGTGGCGCTGAAGTTGCCTGTGAATGTGGAGTTGGTGGCATGTGAAACCCGCATGTGGAGCATTCATTTGTGTGGGATGCTCTACCAGGTTCATTCCTAGATAATGCACTCAAAGGGCACTAAGCATAGAGTGTGAAAACTGAGTTTCCTTGAGAGCTGCTTGGAAGCCTGATGGTGTGTGAAGTTAGGGAGCCAAATGGAGTTGTTCTCCCACAAGAACCACTCGGCTGATCCTTCTTCAATATGCCCTTCACCAACATGCAGTGTTTCCTTGATTGAATTAGCTCTCACACCAATATTTGCGTCTAGAGCCTTTGCATTGAGGGCTATCTGAAAACGGCTGTGGCGCTGAAGTTGCCTGTGAATGTGGAGTTGGTGGCATGTGAAACCCGCATGTGGAGCATTCGTTTGTGTGGGATGCTCTACCAGGTTCATTCCTAGATAATGCACTCAAAGGGCACTAAGCATAGAGTGTGAAAACTGAGTTTCCTTGAGAGCTGCTTGGAAGCCTGATTGTGTGTGAAGTTAGTGAGCCAAATGGAGTTGTTCTCCCACAAGAACCACTCGGCTGATCCTTCTTCAATATGCCCTTCACCAACATGCAGTGTTTCCTTGATTGAATTAGCTCTCACACCAATATTTGCGTCTAGAGCCTTTGCATTGTGGGCTATCTGAAAACGGCTGTGGCGCTGAAGTTGCCTGTGAATGTGGAGTTGGTGGCATGTGAAACCCGCATGTGGAGCATTCGTTTGTGTGGGATGCTCTACCAGGTTCATTCCTAGATAATGCACTCAAAGGGCACTAAGCATAGAGTGTGAAAACTGAGTTTCCTTGAGAACTGCTTGGAAGCCTGATGGTGTGTGAAGTTAGGGAGCCAAATGGAGTTGTTCTCCCACAAGAACCACTCGGCTGATCCTTCTTCAATATGCCCTTCACCAACATGCAGTGTTTCCTTGATTGAATTAGCTCTCACACCAATATTTGCGTCTAGAGCCTTTGCATTGAGGGCTATCTGAAAACGGCTGTGGCGCTGAAGTTGCCTGTGAATGTGGAGTTGGTGGCATGTGAAACCCGCATGTGGAGCATTCGTTTGTGTGGGATGCTGACCAAGCTTCATTTCAGTCCTAGGCACACAAAGGGCACTAAGCATAGAGTGTGAAAACTGAGTTTCCTTGAGAGCTGCTTGGAAGCCTGATGGTGTGTGAAGTTAGTGAGCCAAATGGAGTTGTTCTCCCACAAGAACCACTCGGTTGATCCTTCTTCAATATGCCCTTCACCAACATGCAGTGTTTCCTTGATTGAATTAGCTCTCACACCAATATTTGCGTCTAGAGCCTTTGCATTGTGGGCTATCTGAAAACGGCTGTGGCGCTGAAGTTGCCTGTGAATGTGGAGTTGGTGGCATGTGAAACCCACATGTGGAGCATTCGTTTGTGTGGGATGCTCTACCAGGTTCATTCCTAGATAATGCACTCAAAGGGCACTAAACATAGAGTGTGAAAACTGAGTTTCCTTGAGAGCTGCTTGGAAGCCTGATGGTGTGTGAAGTTAGGGAGCCAAATGGAGTTGTTCTCCCACAAGAACCACTCGGCTGATCCTTCTTCAATATGCCCTTCACCAACATGCAGTGTTTCCTTGATTGAATTAGCTCTCACACCAATATTTGCGTCTAGAGCCTTTGCATTGAGGGCTATCTGAAAACGGCTGTGGCGCTGAAGTTGCCTGTGAATGTGGAGTTGGTGGCATGTGAAACCCGCATGTGGAGCATTCGTTTGTGTGGGATGCTCTACCAGGTTCATTCCTAGATAATGCACTCAAAGGGCACTAAGCATAGAGTTTGAAAACTGAGTTTCCTTGAGAGCTGCTTTTAAGCCTGATGGTGTGTGAAGTTAGTGAGCCAAATGGAGTTGTTCTCCCTCAAGAACCACTCGGCTGATCCTTCTTCAATATGCACTTCACCAACATGCAGTGTTTCCTTGATTGAATTAGCTCTCACACCAATATTTGCGTCTAGAGCCTTTGCATTGTGGGCTATCTGAAAACGGCTGTGGCGCTGAAGTTGCCTGTGAATGTGGAGTTGGTGGCATGTGAAACCCGCATGTGGAGCATTCGTTTGTGTGGGATGCTGACCAAGCTTCATTTCAGTCCTAGGCACACAAAGGGCACTAAGCATAGAGTGTGAAAACTGAGTTTCCTTGAGAGCTGCTTGGAAGCCTGATGGTGTGTGAAGTTAGTGAGCCAAATGGAGTTGTTCTCCCACAAGAACCACTCGGCTGATCCTTCTTCAATATGCCCTTCACCAACATGCAGTGTTTCCTTGATTGAATTAGCTCTCACACCAATATTTGCGTCTAGAGCCTTTGCATTGTGGGCTATCTGAAAACAGCTGTGGCGCTGAAGTTGCCTGTGAATGTGGAGTTGGTGGCATGTGAAACCCGCATGTGGAGCATTCGTTTGTGTGGGATGCTCTACCAGGTTCATTCCTAGATAATGCACTCAAAGGGCACTAAGCATAGAGTGTGAAAACTGAGTTTCCTTGAGAGCTGCTTGGAAGCCTGATGGTGTGTGAAGTTAGTGAGCCAAATGGAGTTGTTCTCCCACAAGAACCACTCGGCTGATCCTTCTTCAATATGCCCTTGACCAACATGCAGTGTTTCCTTGATTGAATTAGCTCTCACAGAAATATTTGCGTCTAGAGCCTTTGCATTGAGGGCTATCTGAAAACGGCTGTGGCGCTGAAGTTGCCTGTGAATGTGGAGTTGGTGGCATGTGAAACCCGCATGTGGAGCATTCGTTTGTGTGGGATGCTCTACCAGGTTCATTCCTAGATAATGCACTCAAAGGGCACTAAGCATAGAGTGTGAAAACTGAGTTTCCTTGAGAGCTGCTTGGAAGCCTGATGGTGTGTGAAGTTAGGGAGCCAAATGGAGTTGTTCTCCCACAAGAACCACTCGGCTGATCCTTCTTCAATATGCCCTTCACCAACATGCAGTGTTTCCTTGATTGAATTAGCTCTCACAACCAATATTTGCGTCTAGAGCCTTTGCATTGAGGGCTATCTGAAAACGGCTGTGGCGCTGAAGTTGCCTGTGAATGTGGAGTTGGTGGCATGTGAAACCCGCATGTGGAGCATTCGTTTGTGTGGGATGCTCTACCAGGTTCATTTCAGTCCTAGCCATACAAAGGGCACTAAGCATAGAGTGTGAAAACTGAGTTTCCTTGAGAGCTGCTTGGAAGCCTGATGGTGTGTGAAGTTAGTGATCCAAATGGAGTTGTTCTCCCACAAGAACCACTCGGCTGATCCTTCTTCAATATGCCCTTCACCAACATGCAGTGTTTCCTTGATTGAATTAGCTCTCACACCAAAATTTGCGTCTAGAGCCTTTGCATTGAGGGCTATCTGAAAACGGCTGTGGCGCTGAAGTTGCCTGTGAATGTGGAGTTGGTGGCATGTGATACCCGCTTGTGGAGCATTCGTTTGTGTGGGATGCTCTACCAGGTTCATTCCTA